>NC_051076.1:46893036-47141527 GCF_004664715.2 Peromyscus leucopus
ATATATTTCAGGTAGATAGGTAATCTTCAAACACTTCATAGACCTAGAGAATATGGCATTTAAATAACTTAGAATTCTGTTGACAGTGAGACACAATTGCTCCTGGCTGCACCAATTTGTTCCCGAGAGAATGTTGGGCTTCTAAGACATTTCCATTTGGAAGTTTGCCTTTTTGGCACAAAATGGCCTACTGGGCAAAGAACTGCCCTTGCCTTGACAGCTAACAGTACGAATGCAATGCTGTCCTTTCTGGACAAGCGGGATACAAGGAAAGCGACGCTGTACTCTGACAAGACAGGGTAAGATGGTCTTTCAGAATTCCTGCTTCTAAAAATGGTCTGTCAGATACTCTAGGCCTGTAGCCAATTTGAATGCACCAACAATGCTGAGAAACATTAGGTAACTGTCCAGGCTGCCAGCTGTCTTGGTCTACTCTTGCAAGATTCCCGAAAGTTGCTTGCATCCATCTACCATTTCTCAGGTACCATTATGTTCCTTCTCAGGTCTTTGATGTGGTTAAAGACTAGATAGTTGTAATTTCCTCAGTTATGATAAAAGATAAGTTAGATATAAAACCTTAAACTCACACATATAAGATAGATAGGACATCTTCTTTAATATTGTAACTATAATTCTTGCTTGATAATTGTTTTGTTATATGTAATTTTACTATGTTAAAGTTAAAACCTTCCTTCTTAAAAAAAGAAGAAAAGGGAAGTGCTGTGGATATCACTCTATATAAATAAAACACTGATGGCCAGTGACCAGGCAGGAAGTATAGGTGGGACAAGGAGAGAGGAGAATGGGGGAAACAGGAAGAAGAAGGGAGAGACTCTGCAGCCACCGCCAGGACAAGCAGCATGTAGAGATGCAGGTAAGCCACCAGCCACGTGGCAAGGTATAGATTTATAGAAATGGGTTAATTTAAGATATAAAAATAGTTAGCAAGAAGCCTGCCACGGCCATACAGTTTATAAGTGATATAAGCGTCTGAGTGATTATTTTATACGTGGATTGTGGGACTGCGGGGTTTGGTGGAACCCGGAGAGAAGCCCTCCAGCAACAGTCCTGACTGTGGGCAAGGCAGGAAAACTCTAGCTACAGTATATGAAATTCCTCTATGGTGGTATTTTATTTTTACTGAAATGTGATTTTAATTGTATGTTAATAAATAAAGTTGGCCGGGGTTCAGTGCTTTTAGAGCCATAGCAAAAGCTGGGCATTGGTGATGCATGCCTTTAATCCCAGCACTTGGCAGGCAGAGCTAGGCAGATCTCTGTGTGTTCAAAGATACAGCCAGCATTGGAGACACATGCCTTTGATATCAATATAATAGGAGACCTGGAGGGCTGTACAACAGACAGTGACGAGGTGGTCATGTGGTTGGTTTTACAACCAATGAGAAGGCAGAACAGAAAGTCTGTATAAAGACAAACAGACAGGAAGTAGCTCTCTTTCAGAGAGGTCTCTTGGCTTAAGAGGCAAGCTGCAGCAAATTTTAATCAAAATGTAAAGAGACACTAGTGACTAGTGTTACTTTATTGAACAACTTGAATCTATTCTCATAACATTCTATTCTCATATAAAGCAGGCTGCACAAATACTTCGTCTTGTGAGTCCTTTGCCTAGTTGGTCAGTCCCTCCAGGACACATGATGATCACAGATATCCCAACTCAAAATGGGTAGAAAGCAGCACTAATAAGTATACTAATTCTGAAGCCCATGGGAAATATCTCTAGAAATAGAAAACTTGTAAGACAGCAGAGAAAAAAAGCTGAGGCAACTAGAGTTTATAAATGTTTTAATTTTTTCAATACTGTAGTGCATATGCCTCCAATTCTCCAGTCACTAAATATCTTTGTGTTGGGGGAAAAAAAAGGATAACAGAAGATTGGGTAAAATCATTTATGCACACTCTGCAGAGTTCTTTTGCATACACAGTTGTAATAATGTTCAGAGACAGAAACAGGAGAGTGTTTCATGAAAATATTATTAATTCATGATGCTATACACAGAAATGTACATGTTTGTGTGATTTAACTTTCTTTGCAATTTCATCATCTTGTTAAAAGAAATAAAATAGTAAAGTTTTCAACACTGAAAATTTTTGCACATTCCTAATTGAAGTCATGCTGGTAACTGCATTCAGTTGTTGGGCAGAACCAAGAATGACTTATGTTCATCTACATGAGTAGGTGTTCTACACTGAGTAGAAAGAAAGTTCAATAGAATCAGGGAAGGGAACTTCAAGTTAGAAAACTTGACATTTATTGTACCAAATACAGTTTCCAACTTTAATAATTTCATAGTTCAGAAATATCATTGAGTGTTCTATATAAATACCATGATAGACGTGGATGGAATAACAGATCTGGTGGTGGTGCTGATGATAATAATAATAAAGCTTATTATAAAAGGGATTATTGCAGTGTTTGCTTTTCTGCTTTCATTTTAAATTTGTATAAATTGTTTATTGTTATGATATCAGTATATAATACAATTGTCTTAATATACCTCCTAAGATATATCCAAAATTCTACAAGTTTTCTATAATTTCTGAAAATTTGTCATGAATTTTTCTATTCACACCAGTTTTATGTCATTAATACATTTTCTTGTTTGTATTTCCTGAGAGAGAAATTTTATTATCCTTTTATTTCACACAAATATACCCTGATGCTGCTTCCTTTGTCTTCTAGGAGGCAAAAATATAGATGATGATGTCTATATTTTCATATTTAAAATTTTTCCTTTCTGGCCTCTTACATGACCACATATTAAGAAATAACAAATTTTCTTGTTGTTCTTTTTCCTTTAGCAGTACTGAGAACCTAGGGTCTCACACGTGGTAGGCAAGCAATTAGCCAGTAAGTTGAAGCCCATCCTGTTCCTCACTACCTGAGAAACGTTAGCATACATCTCTTTAAGAACTGCTATAATACTTGTTTAGTCATCAGGTCTATAATATTTTATTGCATTTTAGTCCAAATAACATGTAATATGGAATAATATTTCTAGTGTCCTCTGTGGTGGTATTGTGTTCCCCAAAATATTGTGTACCTCAATAAACTTATCTGGGGTCAGAGTACAGAAAAGCCACTAGATACTTAAGATAGGCAGTGGTAGCATACGCCTTTAATCCTAGCATTCCAGAGGCAGAAATCCATCTGTTCAAGGATACAGCCAAGCATGGTGACTCATGCCTTTAATCTCAGAAATTGAGCCTTTAATCCCGGGGAGTTGTGGTAGAAAGCAGAAAGGTATATAAGGTGTGAGGACCAGAAACTAGAAGCATTTGGCTGTTTAAGCATTGGCTGTTTAAGCTTTCAGGCTTCTAGCAGCACAGTTCAGCTGAGAGCCATTCGGATGAGGACACAGAGGCTTCCAGTCTGGGGAAACAAGACCAGCTGAGAAGTTGGTCAGGTGAGGTTAGCTGTGGCTTGTTCTGTCTCTCTGATCTTCCAGTGTTCACCCCAATAACTGGCCTCAGGTTTGATTTTATTAATAAGAACTTTTAAGATTCATGTTACAGTCCTCTGTGGTACAAACCCAGTATCTGTCTCTAGTATCTGTTATTTTTAGCTTTATAAGGTAGTCATTTTATTAATCCGTAAGTATATATTAGATCTCTGTAGTTTATATGTGTATCTCATATATATCTTTAGGTTTGTAAAGTTATTCTATATTAAATTTATGTTTGTTTTCTGGCTAGATTTGATCTTTTCAGTAATTGTGTGTGTGTGTGTGTGTGTGTGTGTGTGTGTGTGTGTGTGTATGTGTGTTTGTTAGCCATCTTTCTTTTCTTCTTCCATTCTAAACAAACTTGCTCTCAGAGTTGTTGCACTAATTTTGATGGAATATGGTATTAGATATATTTAGTAAATATTTACTAAATCCCACATATAATTACTTATATGAGTATGGTTTGTTAAACTTGCATAATTTTAATTCTGCATTAACAATATTTGCACAAATTCCTCCTGTAACCATTGCTTCTTTTCTTCTTTTTTCTGACAGAAGAGCCGATAAACATGACTGACCTAGGGATGACAGGGTAATACTTGAAGATACAAATCATCATGCAAGAGAAGGCATGAGAGAGGGTCATAATGTGACTGATCACAGCGTGTTTGGAGTAAGGAAGTAAAGATTAATGAATGGTGATACTTCACTACATTTTTGCTTTTTATTCAATCTGGGGCTATATAGCCTATGGAATGTTGTAGCTCACATTCAGGTTGGGTTTTTTCCACATGAGTTGAACCTCTCTGAAAATCCTCTCACAGATATAGTCATGTGCATATGTCCCAGACATTTTAAAACCTAGTCAAGTTGTCAGTAATAATGAACCATCACAAGTTCATCCTTTGTGACATTGGAACCCAAACACATCATTATATCTGCTACTATAGGCTAGTGACCCACCCTTCTGCAATGCAAACTACATTCATTACTATTTCACCATGAAATAATCCCCTTTCCCTCTTTCTCTTTGTCTCTTTGTCTCTGTCTCTGTCTCTCTCTCCCAAGACTATAATATGTTTTAGTAACAAGGTCTTACTATACATCTCAAACTATCTTGATTTTAGATCTTTCAGTATCAGCTCATATGTGCAGGGTGCTTAGCTTTGTACTACTATGACCTACAAATATTATAATAGTATGCAACTCTCTGATATTAATTATAATTATGCAATCTTTCCATCTATCCCTTACCAATAATCTTTTAGCTTTATATTCATTGTCAGAATTTTACCAGACAAAAAAAGATACTGTTTTCAGAGATAAGCATACTTTAAAAGAATTAGTCATTCTTTCACAGACAACGTTCATAAGCAGCTATATAGCTATTCTGAATACTTTTAAGATACACAACATGGTGATTTGGTACATAGCACATAGTAAAAATGTGGACATGATTAAGTTACGATTCTTGAGATATCAGAATAACTAATAATTATCTGATTAGGCTTAACATAACCATGAATCTTATTATAAAATAAATAAGGCAATCTGATCACCAGAAGAATAATTGGAGCTTTATTGTCACAAGAAAAATATCATTAAAAGGTAGAAATAGGAATAGATGGCTTATTACCAAGAGTCCCCTCTAATGAACTCAACCATGCTAAAACTTTGATTATAGACAGAGAAACTGGTTTTAAATATTTCCCATTCAGAACTAGTAGAGAATGAATCTATACAGTTTTAAGGCAACATGTCTTATTGTAGAAGTGTTAGAATAAAAGTAATGTATCATCACAATGGAATGGTATACAAATTTCAGCTGAAGATTGTTTTGGGAGATTCATGAACTAGGAATCAGAAAGCATGATACAGTTATGATATATTCAGCTCATTGAATATTGAAATTTCCAACTCAATTTTTATAATTAATCATTTCTATATTTAGAACTTTCACTTATATTCTCAATGTAGCCTAGAGATTCTTATGATATACCTTGCATATAAATATTTACTAGCTGGATATTTAGTTTGAAATAAGATGGGATGCCAATATTCAGAATAACATTTGTTCAGAGAAAGGTTGGAGACTCCATATGAATTACAAACAGATAAAAAAATCATTTGAAGACATCAAAGGACTGTGAGTAATGAAAGTAAGCCGCACTTGACATGGTTCCTTCATCATCTTAAGGATAGACAAGACACATGGAAGGATGTCTTTTCAGATATAACACTGAACTTAGGAATTCTAGATTGAAGACGACCATTGATTGAAGGGGTTGTCCATCTCAGCAGTTTGGGTTTTGTTAACATCTCTTATTAAGAGACAGACCAACAAAAGTGGGACAATAATTAAAGTCAGAGAAAGGTTTCTTTTAGCAGATTTCTAACACTTTCATGCCATTGTTGTCCAAAGATGTGTATTTCAAAGTTTTTGGGTGGGAGCTCCACCTCAGCCCCTGGCACCCTGGCATCCATATACCCAAAGAGTCTGGGATGTTCTGGTGGAAACTCCACCTCAACTCCCTTCCCCCATCTCTTTCTCCAAACCCACCCCCTCAAATCCCACCAAACATGGCCCCTCGCCCAGAAATGCTCAAGACCATTCCCATAGGGTATTTAAGCTGCATCCCAGGAAACAGAAATGTGGTTTTCTGGTCTCTTGTCCATTCCTCCTCTCTGAGGGGCCAGAGAATCACCCGGGAAAGCTTTACCTATTAAATTGGGGCTTTTTTAAATTCAATCTGATTTGATCTGATTTAGATTGCTGCATCGGCAGAGAGGGTTATCAGGGTTCAAAAGCCTTTCACAAGGTTCTGCAATGTCATGGTTAGGTGTCATATTTCAGAGAGACTTTTACTATGCATTAAAACTCTCTTTAGACAGAGAGACAAAATGAGATAGAGTTTTTGTGCACTCTTTAACTTCCCATTGCTCCCAGATTTAAAAAGGTAAGTTGTTTGCTAAATATCTTTTTTAATAATTGTGGATAAAGATGCAATACCTATGTTAAGAATGATGAGGAATGAACTAGGCTACATTTAGAGTGGTCTAGCTGAGAAGGTGCAGGCAAGTTCTAGGTCTATTTTTTTGTTCTCACTCAGTGCACTGATCAAATTAAAAACAATAATGTACTTTAGGTGCTGATGTAGCTCAGTTGGTAGAACATTTTTCTAGTATGACCAGATTCTTGCTTTTCATCGTAGCCATGGCCAAACCAGGTGTGATTTTCTGTAATCTTAGCACTCAGAGGTGGAATCAGGGAGATCATAAATTCAAAGCCATCCTCAACTGCATAATGGCTTTAAATCCATCATGAGACATAGGAGATCCAGTCTTAAAATGAGGAAATCCAAACATGAATAAATACATAAATGTGTTAAAGCTATATACTACTTTTGTGGAGCCAATTAAATGAAAAGATGCTTTTCTTTCTTTAAGTACCCATTTATTTTACTGAAATGCAGCATATGGTGTGTTAAATATTAGATTTTATTTTAGCAGCTCTGCTCTAACTTTTGTGACATGTGGTTATGCATTTTAATTTTTACGTGCCCATTTACAACTCTGTGAGCAGCTGTTATGTGTAAACACTGAAATTAGCATCAGGTAAGTGTGTTTCTCTGCAAGGAAAACGGAGGGCGCTAGGCTGCTGCAAAGAAAAGACACATGGCTGATTTGGATACTAGGAAAATATACCCAGTATTTCCAGTTTGTAGTATCTGTGACTCCAAAACATGAATGTCAGAGGAATAAAGCATTTTAAGACAACAGAAAAGAAAACAGACAATTAAATTAGTCAGAATCTAGCATTTCCTAATACAAAATGATGTATGTAGAGAAGATCCACAGTTGTGATTTTTTTTTTATTCAATAGATTTGGCTGCTTGTGAAGTGTTTGTTTTCCTGGGACTATATAAGACCTAAAAGCATTTCATGAGGTCATCATACTCATTTTTCTGACTTTGAGAAGGTCTGAGGTAACCAAAACAAACCAATTAATCACACAGCTGGAGTCTCCTCTCACAATGCCAGGGAAC
Source organism: Peromyscus leucopus (assembly GCF_004664715.2). Lineage (NCBI taxonomy): Eukaryota > Metazoa > Chordata > Mammalia > Rodentia > Cricetidae > Peromyscus > Peromyscus leucopus. The sequence goes on from NC_051076.1 coordinate 46,900,546, forward strand.
ACCTTGGAAGTGATTGCTACAAAGCCTTTCAAGAAAAGCTCCCTGCTGCACAGAACACCTTGGAGGCCTACATTTCTGTTCCCAGCTTTTCAGTTGCTAGACAACTTTCACACCCATTTGTTTGTATTTCATCCTAATGGCATCACTCTACAGTCAGTTTGAGAACTAGTGCAATGAATGAACATATTTCTAGATAGTGTTGTAAGCACTTAGTATTGAACAAATTTCATGCTAGCACTGCCAGTCTCCTGAGTGGAAAGTGGTTCTGAAGGCAGTGGGTCAAAGCCCATGCAGGGCTCATGTATGAATCCCACCCTTTTGCCTCAAAAAAAAAAAAAAAAAAAAAAAAAAAGGTAATACAGTGATAAGAATATACAGTCGTACATTCTGTTGAAATAAAATCGAATTACATGTGGTTTCAACCCAAAAGTTAAAGGTTAAAGAGTGATAGATTTTTAATAGCATAAAGTATTTGGATTTCTCTCCCCTGAAAATGTGAGCCGAACTTGATGACCTGGCATTTATACCCTGATAAGAAGAGACTCCATAAGCATTCCAAGTTCCTGAAATTCACCCATTTCATTTCAAATATCTCCAGAGTTTAATGTTCAAAGAATATGAAATAGAAAGAGGATGGAGAATTGGGGACTTTCTATGGAAAGCCACAACCTTTACTTCCCTTCATTGTCAGCGAATGCCTGGGGCGAGCCTGGAGTTAAAATAGCCCATACTTTAGCTTCATTCCAAAGACTTTTGTCTCTATGTTTTGTCCTATAAGGAGTTGACATTTCTTCAACTTCCTAAAAGAATTTCCTCTTTTAGTTTAAAGATCTTTGCCTAGATATTTCTAACCAATTTTCTACAATTTCTGCAAAATAAATGAGATCAAACAGGTAAAATATTTCAGACTTACGGTAAGAACATTTTGACAATAATAGAATTTTAAATGATAAAATTTGACCTTTACAAAACGTATTGTAAACGTGTCTCAAATACAAGAGTTATTAGAAAAATACTCAGAGGAACAGAGTAGAAGATAATTTTGCGAGGGGATCTGAGTAAGGGATTCATCATGAAGAGAGGTGACTAGTGTTGACCTCCGTTCTGATTAGCCCTGTTTCATTTCTACTGAATGAAATAATGACTTCCCTTATGACTTCTTTTGGAGCTTTAAGCAGAGATAAGTTTCCCAAGGTAATGGAAACCAGCTTACAAACGCAGAAAATAATCACACAATTTCCATTTTGATGTGGTAGGAGTCATTATTTTCACAATTAGAAAGTTTTGTTTCTTGCCTCTCATCTAACCCACTGTAAGAGAGTAACTTGGGTAACATACAAATGCAAGGTAGTATAAGGAATAGTTAACTTTTCATGAAGTATATCATTTTTGCCTTCTTAGTTTCTATTATAGAAACATAAGCACATATATTTGTACATTTATGTATATATATATGTATGTATGTATGTATATATATATATATATGTTTGTTTTGTGTGTGTTTCCATATGCTCAAATAATGTATTTACATATAGAACACAATAGGCAATGACTATGAGTTAAATAATATAGAGCCAACAAAAAAGTCATAGCTATTTGGAGTTTGACAACAGGGAGAAATTGTACACGCACAACTACATAAATAAAATTTGCATATTAAAGTTGATACTTTTGCATAAGTTAAAAACAGTTTCTAAGACTTAAATAAACATCAGAAATTATGCACGAATTCTACTAGGGAAATGCTTTGTACATTGATGATGCATTGTATCCTCCAAATTTATGTGTGGAAGTCTTACATTTTAGCAAAAACAAATAATTGGATTTAAGATACCAAAGAGGAAGTGTGTGATTAATGAGGCAGTTGTTGTGGTTCCTAATCACTGGAGTCCTTATAACAAAAATAGTGCAGGAGCAGTCAGAGAGAGTGCAGTAAGACATCCAGTAATGACAGCCTTCTAAGGGCCAATATGAAAGGTGCTTAGAAGAGAGCAGCCTGAATCTTGGTCTTAGATTTAGCTGTCAGAATGTAAGGAAATAAACGTTGAATGCTTAATCTACCCAGCCTATAGGAATTTGTTATGGTGAATATAACAAATTCTACTTGAGATAATAAGTGAAAAAGGATTGACATTGCACATTTTAATGAAGAACACTCTCATGTTAGCTTTCACAAAGAAAATGCACTTCAACTTTTCTCTGGTCATAGCAATGTGTCAGGAATCATTTGACTTCCACGTTCCTTTAGGGGAATAACAGTAGTAGGTAGTGTTTTTGTCCTAGTGCCTGTGGCTCAGGGAAAGAATATGATCAAAATATATTATATGAAAAAAATAACTCATGTAAAATCTTAAGCATCATATGACTATTAGGCTGCATTTAAACATCACTTCTGAACTTCTCTTTAATTCTTATAAAATCCAGGAAGCAATAAATCACAACTGTGTTTGTTTGCTTGTTTCTCACTTTGAAGGGAAAGCAATTATATTTGTAGCATTTCTATTGGAATTAAGTCTCAGATGAGAGGACCAAAGTTCATAGGAAAGAAAATAGGTATAGATTCCATCTAAATGACTCATAATTATTTCAAAGTCTTTTGTTTATAAAAATCTTCCCCTCTCATCAGAACTTTCATTAACTACTTTTTTCTCAATATAACCTGCCCCTTCTACTTACTTTTATCATTTTTTCCATAAAGATAAAATTGTAACATTTGAGCAAATATATATATATTTTCATGCATGAATATTTTTCTATTCAACATATATGTATATATTTATACATTTATATTTCCTGTCACTTTTGTAATATCCACACATGTACATACACACACACACACACACACACACACACACACACACATTTTCATACATACACACATATCACTGAACAGATACCCTTGTTTTAATACGTAGACTTATGACATGTTGTTGTTACTTGTTTCATTGAGCTAAAAGGATGCAACAGTCAAAATCTGTTTGTTCCTTAGTGAATAAGTATCTAAATTCTTGTCTCCTACAAGTATGTTAAGACTGTGAACATTTCTATACCATTTTCCTGTAATCCTAAGAACTACAAGGCAACAGAATTTTGTGATGTGAATTTGTATTATCTTTTTAGATTGTAAGCTCACCTGATGTGTGAGAACATCTGCTCACTCCAAATGGGGCACCAACAACTGATCAAAGAAATGACTCTATCCAATATGCTTTGGCGACCCAGTGAGTACTGGTGGGTTACAGCAAAATGCACTCTTGGGAACTTCCATATGTGGATGTACTTAAAAGCAGCTGCATCACTGAAAAGCTTACTTCAGCACAAGAGATGACTCACAGAGCTGTATCCCTAAGCTCTTTGCACATTCTATAGTAAGTTGCACCAATAAGATTCTTTGCTCCCATTTATTGTTTATTGTTCTTATGACTTTGGAACACCCTTGGGAGTTTTATATTAATATTGATATTATTATTATTTCTGAACTTAGTAAATCTCATTATTTCCTCAAATCTTCTGGAAGAGTTTCTGTCCATGTTGGGGTGCTTCAATTTAGCAGAAAAAGCTGCACTTCGCTACTTCTCTCACTATTACCTGTAAGTATAACAACTTTATATCTTACAAAATATTGAAGAAAGTAAACCAAACATAAAGATGTACCAAAACCTGCCATGAACTCCAAAATAATCATGAACATTGTTCAATTTCACTAAAATTATAAGAGAAAAACACAGTGTAAAGTGAATTGTTTCAAAATAACTTTTAACATGTCATTGTCATCTGATTCATGCATTATTAAATAGAACATATATTAACATATTCTGACTCCCAGACCACAACAAAACATCTTCCTGAAAATCATACATCTATTCATTTGCTGTTCAGGGCTTCTCATTGGTAACATTTGCAACATATCCTACAAAAGACTGCTTAGCAACTACTTACTTAAAAATTCATGCTGTGTCCTAACTCAGTGCTTCGATGTGTGCTTAGGAATTTGCTTTCCTGATATCTGGACCTTCCACAGGCTTATAATAGGGTTGCAGAACCTCACATTTCCTCGCAGAACTGATGAAGCTATATACTCAAGTAGAGGCTGTGGGTGGAAAAAAAAAAGAATAAATCAAAGTTTCTCAAAGCACCATGCTGTTTGCAGAGCGAATTTCAGCAGAATAATTATATATACCCACACATCATTGCTTTGGGCCATACTCTGCATGGCATTTTTCAGCGAGAGGGTTCAAATGTTTCAAAGACACCTAATACTTCTAAAATAGAGGTGACAAATGCATGCAATTGTTCTCCAGACACTTTGTGCACAGAAGTGTAAAATTTGGGGTAATCAAATCAGGAAACACAGCCTTAAAGCAATTTCTTCAAACTTATGGTCACAGTGAAAGCAATGCATTCCTAAATTCGTGGCTTTTTTTTTTTTTTGTATGTGTGCATATGTGGACAACTGTGTAGGTGCACCTGAATCTTTTGCAGGCTTTGGCATAGTTCACTGGATTGTGGTTACTATTTTGTGCTCTGAGAGTAAAGAAAGGGCTGACAACCTCCCTAAAGAATCTTTCTGAACAGTGGAAACTGAAAACTCTAAAGTACATAACGAAAGATACAATTTTCCTAGATCAGTATTTCAGAATATATGTACAACAATGACTCTCTCTTTCCACTAACTATATTTGAAATGTTCCTAAGTATAGACAAAATGTAAAATAAGCATTTTATTTATATTTTATGCATGACTTTTGCAATAAATGTAGTTACACGAAAAAGGGTTTAGAAAGATTTCATTTTGCAGGTGTTTAGCTTGTTCACTGGGGCTGGATAAAGAATCAGAATGAGGAGTTTGAAAACAGTTTTTCAATGATGTCAGTATAATGGAACTCCAGATGCAGCGCATTCTGTGGATGAGTTCCCCCATGAAGCCAGTACCTTGTTTTCTTGCCAAACTAAAGGTGGCTATGCTCTGAATAACTCCAAATGTGCCAGGAATGTAAAACTGTGTGGTTTTCCACCCTGCATTCAAAGAGACTGATACAGCAGAATTTCAATTCTACTTTCATAGCATTCAGATTTGCCTTGAATTAAACAATTTAACCAGCACAGTATATTGAAAAATCTGTTCACATTTGCATTTTCCTAAGTTTATGTTTCTAACTCACTAGCTCTAAAAGAAAAAAATCATAATGTATTAAGAAGTGAAAGGGTGGCTTATTCTAAAATTAATTATATCTCAATATTTAAGATCAAAGGGTTATGGGGCCACATGTAACCTGGGTAGTTATTTCTGCTTTGTTTCCCTTATATTCAGGTCAGCTAGACACTGTATTTCCTTGCACAGTTTCATTTCATTCTCTCTGAAAACTGCACATTTTTCTCATGCATCTGTTTCTGCAGGGCTAGTGTTGTTTTCTCTACATGGCAGTCTTAGGTTTATGGTATACCTACAACCCCAGCTATAACAGCACAGTTAAAAGTTGCTATACCCCATTTCCACAACCCCATTTCAGGAAACCTATTGTCTTTCTTGTGTGAGATTTCTACTGCTAAATTAATCAGCTCTGAACAGAATTTAGAATCACCGGCAACACAGGGCAGTCTAACCCAGGCCTGGTGTGCCAAAGATTGCAGATATTACTGTCAGTATGCTATATATGCAGTCATTCATAACATTTAGGTCAAGGAAAAATTGAATTTGTTTTTCTTAGAAATGAAGTTATTTCAAAATTAAAAAGAACCCATGGAATTAAAATATAAGGCAGAGAAAAATTGACTTGACTCAGTATTCAGTCTTTCGTTTTTGATAATTAAAGACTATTATTTAATATATTTATAGGAAAATTTTCCTGATAATGCTGTACTGAAATATTTTCAAGAGAGACAAAGTACATACAAAATAAAAGTGTTATAATAAAGGGTCATGGATTTTATAATCCACTGTGGTGGTTTCCATAGTAATTTCACAAAGAGAAGTAAGATGTGCTACCTAGATAACCTTGTAACACATAATGACACAAGCCTTTAATAAAACAATCCATTTAATGGATTTCAGACTTACATTGGCTTTTTGTTTCATTCTAGGTTGAGTGTTATTTATATAACACATTCACAACTAGAATCTAGTTGACTACTCTAAAATATTATTTGGCTTTTCATAATTTATGAATTCATCAGTAAATTTAGAAATACATATCTTATTGCTGTCCTTGCTACTTACACTGTCTTTGAGTTTCCTTTTGCCTAGAATAGTATCTCAGCTGTAGATGTGCAACAAATGTGTGCACAAAATTTTAAATATGTTTATTTTATTTAATTATGATTTAGTGCATTTTAATTTTTTCATGCTTAATGCATAAGTGTACTTGAAGTAGAGTATATTTTTGGGGTGATCACATTTCTATGCATTTTGTACTCCCTTTGCATTTTTTCATATTAGTTCTTTGGGAATTTAATAGACCATGTTTTGATCATATTTGCTACTCATCTCCTAAATCCTCCCAAACAACCTTCATTTCTATTCACCAAACTTGTATCTTTCTCTTTTTAAACCCAAGTTCAATTTGTGTTAGCCATATACTCTTAGATGTTTTGCCATTCAGTGGAATATGGTTGACTTATTAGAGGCTACAATCTTAAACTGGCTGTATTTCTTGCAGAAACTAACAAGTGCTCCTTAGCTGGTGGTGAGATCTTATGCTCTATTTGGTTCCTTTTAGCACAGTAGAGTCTGTCCAGCTTGAGAGTGCACAGATCTTGAGAGTGCATTCTATGTAATAACTGTGAGCTCATATGTGCAGCTTCCCATTGTTTCCTGGTAGACTTTATCAGCTATAGATGGTACCATGCCTCTGCCCCATTTAGTACTGATTCCTGAGTCTGGGAAGGAGTGAGTGATGATGTATATGTCTCATTTTAGGCTGAGCATTCTGCAGTCTCTAATTCTCTGGTCCTTGGATACTTGTGAGTTTCTGGGTTAATCTCCCTCTACTAAAAATAGAACCTTTATTGATGAGGGTTGAGAAGTGCATAATGATAAGTTATTAGGAGTTTGTTTAATATTATGTCCACTTATACTTTTAAGCTCTCCCCTAAGGCTTATAGCCTATCTAGCCATAGGATCTTGGACAGATGATGGTGCTAGATATGAGTTTATTGTTGCGGAGTTTGACTTAGGACCAACTAGAAATTTGTTGGTTGCGTCCATGATGTTCAATTCATGATTATGCTGTCAAACAAGACATTATTCTGGCTCACATGGATCAGAGCTGAGTAATATTGATTATTCCTTTATTATTTTGGTAGCATACATTGTGCTTTCCAGCACTATGAAAACTAGCCAGTAGCAATAAGGCTTTCAGGCCAGTATAAGATTGATATCAAGCTAGGCGGTGGTGGCACACGCCTTTAATCCCAGCACTTGGAAGGCAGAAGCAGGCTGATCTTTGTGAGTTTGAGGCCATCCTTGTCTACAGAGCAAGATCCAGGAAAGGCGCAAAGCTACACAAGAGGATCCCTGTCTCAAAAAACAAACAAACAAACAAACAAACAAAATTGATATCAATGTGTTCTAATACTCAAGGATGTAGTATCTTCAGCAATAGGGTCTTATCATAAAGTTCTAGATGCTAATAGAGAGCAATGCCAATATTCTGTACTGTCTATGGATCTTTAGGGCTTCACGGAACAACAAATACAGAAGTGGCAGCAGGTTTTGGCACTAAGCTTTAATTTAACTTACGGTGTCTAGTAGGGATATTATGTTGTCTCATTATGGGATAATTCCTTTTTTTTTTTTTGTTTTGTTTTTGTTTTGTTTTGTTTTTTTCAAGACAGGGTTTCTTTGTGTAGTTTTGAAGCCTATTCTGTAACTCGCTCTGTAGACTAGACTGGCCTTGAACTCACAGAGATCCGCCTGCCTCTGCCTCCCGAGTGCTGGGATCAAAGGTACACACTGCCACAGCCTGGCTTGGGTAATTCCATTTTTAACTCTTTATTTACACATCCATACACATACAAATAGACACACACAAATACAAACCATCAGATTTTCTAGTGTAGTGTTTTCTTATGATAGTTTTGAAAGGTCCTTAGTGTGACTTATCCTTCCTAGTAATCGCTCCTCTACCCTACCTTCCCATCCCCAACTCAGATTGAATCTTCATGTTTCATAATTCCCATTAATAATTTCTGCTACTGCATTCTATCTGCCTTCAACTGAATGTCCCACATAGTCCTTTACTAATAACTTGACCTCTGCAAACATTCAGAATAAAACATACGTATATGAATATTCAAAGCTAACATTCAGAAATGAGAGAAAACCAGTAATGATTTTCATTATTGGTCTGGATTACCTCACTCAGAATGAGTTTTACAAGCTCCAGTTGCTTGCAAAATTACATATGTTTGTTTTTGAATGACTGAATTGTATTTATCAGAGGGAATAGATCACATTTTTCCTTATATATTCACCAGTTGATGAATATCTAGGCTATACTTGGTCCCTGTTAGCATGTCCACAATCCAATCCTCTTATGTTGGAGAAAAGGTAAATCCTTTGATAATAATTACTGAAACTATTTCTCTCAGCCTCTGTGTAACAGCCATTAAGAGGTTAAAATGGAAGCTAGAATATTGATCACTACTTATTCTTGTATTATAGATTTACTTACATGTTCGTTTTTTAAATTGCAGGACTCTGAAAGTTAATTATGATCAGTGCCATGCAGACTCACAGGGCAGAATGTAATCTGTTTCCGATATCAATCAGAGAAGTGTAAAGTTGTGGGTACTATAATATATAGGACAATTGATATTTATCAATTGAGCTTGTACAGTTAATTACTCCCATTTATCCTAAATAATATGAACCAAGGTGCAATGCAATTGGAGCAGAGAGAGCATCAAGTGACAGGAAGGAGCGAAAGGTGTGATGTGTTGAGAGAACAGCTGGTTCAACTCTAACAAATGAATGAGGGGGTTTGGAGATGAGAAGGAGTTGAGAGACACAAGCGCCGCGTCATGAAATCAGTATCATTTTACTCCACTAACGACCTGTTGCCTTGTATAGTTCTAATTGTGAAGAAAGTAGTAAGGAGTCAGTGACAGCAAAACCCAAACAAATGGGTCCCAGCATTGACAGAGTCTATAATGGCAGAAGTAGCTACAAGAGTACTATTCATATCACATGCTAATATTTGAACATTCTTTAGATGATGAATGAGTGATTCCATAACAGAATTGGATGAAACAAAGAGAAAAAACTACTAACTCATTAGACTTTCCTTTGTTAGTACAAACTCGTGAAGGACATTACAAGAGTCATTTGTTTTCACAATGTGCTAATGTCTCAGAAACTCTGTCAAGGCTACCTTACAGGTAACTCTGTAAATAACTCTGTAAATATCTTGCCCATTTTTTTTCAGATATTACATTTTAAAATTTATGTTGCGTATTTAAGTAATCTATTACTAGTATATGACTTGAGACAGAAAGATTTTAATAGCAATGAGTATCAAATCTGCAGTAAGACTTGAGAAGCATGAGGGCTAAAAGAGATGTCTCTTGGTTAAAAGCACTGCTGCTCTCCTGAGGTAATAAGTAATTTCCAGCATGCATATGCTGGCTTGAAACCATCTGTAACTCCAGCTCCATGGAAATCAATGCCGTTTTCTGGCTACCATGGACAATATGCAAACATGTGGTGTACAGATACATATGTGCGGAAAATACCCATTCATATAAAATGATTTTAAACAAGCCCTTTAAAAAAGAATTTAGAAACAATATAGACAGTGTTCTCAAACGAACATACACAGCAATCAAGTGTGAATGCCATTAAACGTCTAAAATGAAATTTGATAATGAAAACATGGATTTATTTATTTATTATTCACTATTCATGAATAATATTTAATCTAAATCACAATTGCAACTGAAACTCTCAATGATTTCTGTATTTTCTTTTTAATTGTACTATTGACTTTACTACATCTAAGTAGAAAACTGTCATCTATACTAACAAGGTCATTTGGAAATGAATGGTATGTCTGATAGTGATGCTGAATAATTGTTCATATTTGAATCAATCCAGCATCCAGAATTGAAACAGTAATATACAAATGAAGACTTTAAGTACCTCAATATTTATAATAAGTAAAAACACAGTGTAGAACATATTATTGTTCAAAATAACACAAGGGGCCTATAATCCAGCAACTGTCTGAGTATTTTAGGGACATATTCATGAGCTTCTGTACACTTTCAAAATGATTGTGTGTACATGAGTTGTCTGAATGTATGTAGTGTATGCATGTGTGTATATGTGTGCAGGTGGGTGTGCATGCCTGTGACCAGATATGTGCACGTTAGAATAGCGTTTTGGGTGGTTTCTTTTAGTTTTCTCTACATTATTCTGTTGAGACAAGTGCCCCACTGAACCCAAATCTTGATAACTTTAAAATTTGACAATCTGCATGTTCCTCCAATGGGCCTGTCTCTGTCATCCAACACTAGAAGTACAAGACTGCAGAGCCATGCAAGGCTTTTGCTTTGCTTGGTAGGGTTAGATTTCAGGTTCTGATGCTTAAGTCGTGAGTGCTAACACTGAGCCATCTTCAAGTCCTGAAAATTATTTAAAGCTAAGTCCAATTTCAAATTCTTCATCTATTTATCTAATGGCTAAATAAAACAGTGTAAAATAGTTAGTTTCAGTGGGCTAGTGCATTTTACTGCACCAAAATTGCAATATCCGCTCTCAGACAAAAACTGCAGACCACATTTATTCAAGAGAGAGAATAAATACTATTTTAATAGAATTTTCTTTTTCCATAAACAGAGGTATTTAGTTTCAAAATTATCACTTTTAAATGTTTTTTTTTCAGAATTTCACTATTGCAAATTAAAATTTTCTTGAAGATCTTTATTTACAAGACTCAGGCCCTAGCAACTGTAAAAAGTCTATTATCAAACTGCAGAAAAGTGTGAATAATTATATACCATACCAGTAATATAAAAAACATAATTTAAAATTAAATGTACTATATTAAAATCAAACTCTTAGCTAATTACATTACAATAGTTTATAATTTTTCTAGGAAATATTGTTACTGCAAATAACTCACAACTTCTCTTTTCCTGTGTCTGATTGATATTTTGAAAGAGACCATCCGGAATGATAGCATGAAGATTGGTTATTAGGACACAAAACTTTTTATCTGTTGTTTTCCTTCACATTTAGACTTAAAACATGCCCATTAAGTAATGAAGATGAAATTAGACTGTGTCCTGTGCAATGTTTATACTGCAGCAGACACACATTTAAAGAAACTGTATTTCATTTATAACTTTAGCCTGAGCCAGCTGAGGTGTTGATTGATGAATGAAAGACATTTAGCATACACATTAGTTGTCTTAATTTTTCATGCTTGTTAATACATGTATAATATTGACCAACCTTCATGCTAGAATTTTATCTAAAGCTGGTAGGTAAGCACAATACAAACAAATGTCTCCATGTACATATGTGACATAGTTTCCCACACACTGGAAAATGTATTGCTTATTTCCAGCTACTCCCTTAAGTGGTGTAGTGGAATATATTTTAGTAATGTATCACATAATTTATCCTCCTATACATTCAATCATAATTTATTCTTTTCATACATATTAATTTGCTAGTACAGTGGGCTAACTAATAATGCATTGTTTAATCATCTATTCTGTTTCTATTAATCAGGTAATTTATGAGAATTCATATATTTTACAAACAGTTTTAAATGGCTGTCTTTTTCTTTTAATTGTCTCATGAGTATACACTGTGCTTATAATTTACATACTATATATATTAGCCATTGAAATATCTTTTCCTACACCACACATAGCAATATTTTAACCTGGATCATAATGATGTTTCTCATTATTCTTACTTTTTATATTGCTGTCACATAAAATTTACTGGATAGTCTATTTATGTTAACCCAGACAGAGGATAATGATAGAAACAAGAAAGTGGTTCCACTTAAGTTTACCTTTCTAAAGTAATGAGTGTAATGAGGCTTCATTAAAGGAATATGCATAAGGCATTATTTACAGGAATATAGGTAGCTTATGGAAACTATAGAAGCCAAGTCACATTCTCTTCATCCTTAGTAATTTTTAACCACACACTTATTTTCAGGGAGGGTTGAACTGTGTACCTTCCCAGCTTTCTACACTTCTACAGAGGAATCTTAATGATATTCTTGTGAGGTTGAGTGGGTAATCAGAGGTGCTCTGTTGTCAATATAACAATGATTGTCTGGAAGACAAAGTTCCACAATAATTGGTATTTTGTTATCATATTCTACAAATTTAGAAAATAAATTTTTTCTTACTGTGAGACAGTATTACATACATGGAAGCTAAAAAAAAATTGGATTTGTAGGTATCCTGTTAGGATACTGTTGCTATGATGAAACACTGTGACCAAAAGCAAGTTGGGGGGAGGGTTCATTTTGCTTACATTCTACAGCACAATGCAACATTAAAAGAAGTCAGTGCAGGAACCCAGAAGAAAGAGCTGATGCAGAGGCCATGGAAGGGAGTTGCTTACTGACTTTTTCCTCATGGCTTGCTCAGCCTACTTTATTAGAGAAACCAGGACCACCAGCCCATGGATGGCACTACCCACAATATGCTGGGCCCTTGGCTTAAATCACTAATCAGGAAAATACCTTACAGCAGTATCTTAAGAAGGGATTTTCTCAAGTTACTTTTCATTCTTTCAGTTGACTCTAGATTGTGGCAAGGTTGACAGAAAACTAGCCAGTTCACTAGGTATGAAAGAATCTCCTATTTTGACTTAAATGCACCAGGTCCAGGATACTAAATGCATAAGCCATAATTATTGCAGTGAATTGCAACAAAGCCATTTCTTTCTTTTTATGACATATATTTTACTGTTTAATTTTTACTATATTTGTAATGAAAATAAAACGACATTCCTTTCACTCTTCCCAGATATCCTCCTTTTAATCTCCCTCACCCACTTTTCTTATTGGTAACTTTTTCCCCTATTATTGCTGTTACATACATATATGTATATGAGAGAGAGAGAGAGAGAGAGAGAGAGAGAGAGATAAATAGGTAGATTGATAGATGATAGACAGATAGATAGGTAGATAGATAGATAGATAGATAGATAGATAGATAGATAGATAGATATGTTTGTGTGTGTATGATTTCAGGGAGCCTACTTTGTATTGGCTAAAAGGGTTCATCTCTGGGAGTAACTAATTCTGCCCCTTCCAGAAGATATTAGTTACCTATAGATCTTCATCTAGGGGTTTACTCCTGTGATATTTCTCCTCTTTTGGTTAACATTTCCATTGAAATTTCCAGTGTTAAACTGAAATTAACTGGACTTGTTAATGCAGCCATTGTTAGGAGATAATGTTTCACAACAGACTTCCTGGTATTGTGGCGTTTCTAATCTTTCAGCCTACTTTCCCTGATATTCCCTAAGCCAGAGATACAGTAGTTGAGATTTTGATGTATCCACTGGGACTAGGCTCTCTACCATCTGTTGATTTAGTTGTGGTTTTCTGTAATAGTCTTCATTTGTTGTAAAGTGAAGAACTTCTGATTATGGGTGGTAGCTACATTTATCTGTTAGTAAGGAATTATACTGGTCTACTAAAATATCAGTAATACATTCCTTTCTTAACCCAATGACCTCACTAGCCCCAGGAAGATGTCTAGGTTTCCAGTAGTAGGCATGAATTCCTTTGAGTTCAGTGGGCTTTATGTTCCCTTAGACATCTTTTGGTTAAGTCAACATGTAAGTTTCACTTCCTGCATCTTTACGGATATCTTGACATGCTAACCATTGTTGGGGTTCATAAGCATTGCAGCTGGGTAAAATTGTTAATTGCTTTTCTCACTTGGAAGTTTTCATAGTAGTTCCTGGAACCAGGAAAGATAAATCACAGTTAAGAAGGGTTTCAGAGGGGTTGGGGATTTAGCTCAGTGGTAGAGCACTTGCCTAGCAAGTGCAAGGCCCTGGGTTCAGTCCTCAGCTCCGGAAAAAGAAAAAAAAATTAAAAAAAAAGAAGGGTTTCAGGTTAGATACAGCTGGAATCATCCAGTGTGGTCTAAGTGTGTGGTTTCCTCAGGTATAGGAAACTTACCTTCACCTCCGAGATGCAACTGAATATTGCAATAACAGTCTATATTGTTTTGGGAATTACTTTTACTAACCTGACCAGCTGTACAAAAGAGGGTTGTCTGTTCCTGGTACTGGGTATTTTTTTAGTTTTTGTTTTTTCAAACTAAATGGAAAAAAATTCTTTAATATATAAAACAAAATTCTTTAGTTAGACAGGATAAATTGACAGATGTTTATATATACAGAAATGTAGAGATATGTGCATGAATGTATATTATGTATATATATACAACATATATTATATATTATCATGTCTGTATATGCAAATAAAATATACATGTGTATTTTTTTACCTGTCTCATCTAAAATTTTTATTCTATCAGATGTCTTCTGTTTTAAATCACCTGTCTTCATAACAAAGCTTGATATCTAAATGGCTTCAGGATCTTTACTCTGGAGGGGAAAGAACAATTATAAAAGCCAGAGGTGGTGGATAACTTCAAGATGACCATGTTTTCTGCAAGGTAGAACATATGAACTCAGAAAGATAGTGATAAAATGTAGAAGACCTGTGCAAACTCATGGCCGACAAAATACCAGCGTGAATGACATGGCATTAGCATGGAAACCCGCATATAGCTGAAGACCTGTTAGCATTTGATAGCAGTTCAGAGAAGGATAGGCAGTTTTCTTTAATGTTGTGACTCTTAGTATGTTAATAACACCTAAGGGCAGGTTCCATTACCAAAAATAGTTGGGCAACACAATTGTACTCCATGTGTTAAAAGAGAAGAGGAGGAGGAAGGAGGAGGAGGAAGAAGGAGGAGGAGGAGGAAGGAGGAGGAGGAGGAGAAGGAGGAAAAAGTAGGAGAAGGGGAAGAAGGGGAAGGAGAAAAGAAAATTAAAAGTTACATGGGTAGGGAAGAGCTGATTAGAGATTGTATTTGGGATGAATTGAGGGATAGGGGTTGAATAGGACCAAAATACAGTCTATAAAAGTGTCAAAGAATTTATGAAAATATTACTTAAAGATCTTAGGTTATTTAAATAATTTGTATATACAAAAACAAATGTTAAAGAGAATATTTGACTATATTATTGACTTTCTAAAATGATGGCTTCTACTTTGAGTCATAATGCAGTCATTATAATTGTACTTGTCTACCATTATTGTATTTAAAATAAAATTCCACAGGGAAAGGAATAAACATTGAAAAACTTTGAAGAAATAAAGGTAGGAAACAGAGAATTTACGAAAAATATCATGACCACATAAAATACATCCTTAAATCATATGTACAATAAAGTAAATGACATCTTGCCTAAAACACAATACTATTCAGTTGGAAGACACATAGAAGTCATCTTGAACTGATTAGGAAACTTTCCATTTAAGGCCAACTTTCATAGTATGTGGAGAGTGCAAGCTGCTGGGGAAGAAAACATATCAATAGCCGTACACAGCCTGGACCATCTGTGCTATTATCGTGATCTGCTAGGTGAATATAGTCATTGTTAAAGTAAGGGCAAGACTGTTTATTAGGATAACCGATTAAGATTACTTGATTGGATTTGAGTTCTGCTCAACAGGAGTGAATCCATGCCTGGTGCTGTAAACATCACCAAAAACCATGATTAGGAAGGTCATGCACCTGGGAGGAAACCTCTGTTGCAGTTTTGCCAATTGCTCATGCCAAACTGACTTGTAAATATTTATGTTTATAGTCTTAGAATTTTGTTCCTCTCAAAATGATTAGGAGAAGCTTCTCATTGCAGTTAGTAGTGTGTAATACAGAGACTCATAAGTGTTTCAAATATTGGTAATGAGAGACGATGAGTGCCCAGCCAGAGCTGGATGTCTCTATCAACCTGAGGATACCTCAGGGATCATGTACAATGTAAGAAGAGTTGGCAGAAAGAATATAAATGCTGAAGGATTGTGTGTAGGGAGATCTTGTAAAGGTCTTTCTCTGGATATAGCATGGCACACATGAACTCCCAGCAGTTCTTCTTACTGGCATAAGACCTGAACAAGACCAAGTCAGATAAAATTCCCAGCACTGGAAGGGGAGGAGCTTATGGTGTTATATTGTGTACTCCAATAAAGCTTATCTGGGGATCAGAGGGCAGAGCCAGCCACTAAAGTAGACAGAGAGGTCTGGCAGTGGTGGCACACACCTTTAATCCTGTCACTCAGGAGGCAGAGATCTGTCTGTATCCCTGTGAGTTCAAGGTCACACTGGGCTACATGACAGAAATAGAACTAGGCTGTGGTGACACATGCCTTTAATCCCAGGAAGTAATGTGTCAGGACACAAAAAAAGGTATAAAGATGTGAAGAAACAAGAACTCCCTCTCTTGAGGCTGAGGATTTCGTGGAAGTAAGCTAGTGGCTGGCTCTTCTGTTTCTCTGACACCCAGATAAGTTTTATTGTTTATTGGAGTACACAATATATATTGGGCTAATGAGTGCACAACCTTACCTGAGAAAACTTTGACAGCTGATAGATAGCTACTGAAGAAGTGAAAGTGACTTTTTTAATAGTTATGGCCACTGTTAGGCATAATAGGCGACCTGAACCCCAGTGGTTGTACATATGGGCATTATTAACTGGACTCAGGGGTTTAAAAGAATTTTAAAGAATGAATACAAAAATAAGGTAAAAGTTGAGATGGATATCTATCAGGGATTCCTGAGGATAATTCAGGAATGAAGTGAAGAGTGGATATGATCAAGATACAAAATATTCACAGATGGTGTTTTCAAATAAATAGTTTCATAAAAATAGTATAAATATACATATTGATGAAATTCAGTATTAAATGAAATTATAAAACAGATACAAAGTTTGATTATCATCCATATTTGAGTTTGTGTGTGTGTATTTATATATATGAATATTCATTAGAAGCAATAGGGAAAATTATTAAGGTGACATGTATAAAATTTGTTCACAGATATTTCCGTCAGAAAAATCAAAACAAGAATATTTCCTCATCAAGAAAATTTTATCAGCAAACACAGTTCAAAAAGGATGCCAAAGTTCTAGGAAAATAGCCAATACATTCTAACAACACTACTGAGTAAAAGGTAACATCGATAATATTACTGTTGAAAATGAGGAATTAAAATGCCTTAATAGTTAAATTTTGGTATGTTCTAGAAGCTAAGCAATAATGAATATTAGAGATTCATATAGAAATATGCACATAGGTCAAGCACAAAGCTTCATGAATGCATCAACTTCATCTATTGTAGATTTTAGATGGAAGAGTAAAGAAAAAGGCAGTATTTCTAAATGCAGATTGACTTGCTAATTGATAACTTGAGAGGGGACACCTAAAATATTGAAATGAAGCTGGGATTGATGATATTATTATGAATCATGGGATTTTTAAATACAATTTACCTAGGACAACTTGGAGCAACCACTTTCCCCCTATTATAAGAAATAGTTCCCTTGATAAATGGATTTTTAAAAAAATCTAGAAGAGAAACATATAGCCATACTCTACCTAATGTCCTGCATTATGTCTTTTCTTCAAATATAAATGACATACCTTTATATATTTTGGAACAAATTTCCTGATACCAAGACACCCACTGACTATGCTTGAAGTCCCTTTCCCATAATTATTATTAGGAATGTAATGCATAGTTATATAGACTGCTTCTTTTCATGAACCTGTCTTCTGGTTTATGCTGTTATTTGCATGGGAATTGAAAGAAGATTTTACTGTCAGTAAAACTTAACTCTGAAAATTCTAAACCACAGTTTGCCCATACAAAAAATAGAATAGCAATGATTTTCCTGTGTGGTCATTTTGCATTCTATTGATAATTCTTGTGAATTAGCATATATTGGTCATTTAACTTACACTGTTGACATTACTTCATTGCAATGGTTCCTATAATTAATCCAATTCATTGCACTGAATCATTTAGTTTGATAATTATAGACTGAATAACTTTTAATAATCTTTACTCCTTGATGTTCAAGTTTTATTTGATTAATGCAACTTTTTACTTTAGTGATTAATCAAACAGCCATTTTAGAATATTAAAATATATCTATTAAGTATTATATGACAAATTGCTCTACTTAATACATTTAATTAATTTACTAAATGATGTTTATTTGATCAATAATACTTCTAAAGGAAAGACAGAATGTTTAATACTGACTAAATTTATTGCAATAACCTATGATGTTTTCGTAAAGTATCCATCATTTAGTAGGTGAGTCAAGGCCATCTTGTATATTCTTCAATTCTCTGTGCTGAGAACATTCAACAACATTTTAGAGTTTTGAAATACACACCACATTATTGTTAGCCACAGTTTCTCTACTGTGCAATAGAATAACAGGGATTATTTCTTTAAAACAACATAACTTTGTAGCTATTGACCAAACCCTACCTATTATTAACAATTGTGAACCCTTGATGATCCCTGCTCACCCTTCAACTCTGCTCCATCCACTGAGATCAAATTTTTAGGTTTATTTTATGAATGAGATCCTTTGGTATTTATAAAATTACTTTTTACCAATCTATAACAAAACATACACATTAAATAAAATACAAAAAAAATCCAAAGTTAAAATTGACTTAGAAGTTATCATTTTAAGTATAACACTCAGGCACATTTAGTTTATTTACAATGTTGAATCTATTCCAACTTTAGTTCTAAGATATTTCACACAGTATATCTATTTACTTGCAATAGATAAAATTTTTGTAATATTATTTCAGAAGTCAATTAACACAATGAAAAGTCTTTAAACATACTTATGAATTAACATATTCAAAATTAATAATGTTTGTCTATTGATTAACATTTTTATTAATATGTGATAATTTATTTAAACTTGAATGAAAAAACTAGTTATAGGCAATCAGTCTTAGGACTTATATTTCATCATTAAAAGAACCCTACAACATGACATAAAACAAAATTTAGAATTCAGTATTAGATAAAACTAATAACAACATTCAAACATTAATATTAATTTATCTATATCATCAAATCATAACTACATTGATCTCAAATGTTATAAAATTTTCACATTGAGGGTCTTTTATATATACTTATCAGCTTAAATTAATATTGTATTTATTTATTTAGTGTGCTTGTGAAACTGTCAGCAAGCTTCTAACTAAATGCTTTATTTTATAAGCTGCCTTGGTCAAGGTGTCTCCTCACAGAAACAGAACAGTAACTAAGAGAGGGATTTGTACTAGATCACCAACTGTATTCTAAAATTCTTAAAAAATCAGGAACCTGAAACTGCACATTATACAAAATAATTTAGATTGTGTAGCAAATATGAGAATGAACAAAATTAAAGGTAACTCCAGAAAAGTTGATTGTACGTAGCTGAAACTATCTGAAGAACTTTCAATGTTAACTGTTAAGTAAGGAACATGTAAATAATTGATCTATACTCATACACATAACACATCTCCTAGGAATGATAATGGTGCACATTATATTACTGAACAAAACTGAAGATGATTTTTCATTTATCATAATCAAACCAAGTGCTACTGATGTTTAGTATTACTATGCAACTGTTTACTCATTGTGGGACTCAATATCCACTAAGGCAAGAAAACACATTATGTGGCTGACTGTATTTTGTTTAGACAATCCTGCTTCATATCACAACAAAATCTATTCATTCAGTTACTAAGCTAAATGACTCAAATAGAATGAAACATAATTCCTTAAATTAACCTGTTTAAATTAAAAAAGTTTAACAGTTATTTGATTTGTCATTATTTTAAATTTAACATAGTCATTTTGTTGTGGTGATAAAAAGTGAAGTCATAAAATCATGATATGTCTCTTTTTAGAATCATTTTAAATCATTTAGTAACATTACTCAACTAACTTTCGAAGAAGATTCATATAAATATTCCATTCTTTAATGATCTATATTATTATATTTACTAGTTATACTAATTGTAGCATGAATCTTAAAAGTTCTCATTAATAAAATCAAACCCAGAGGTATTGGGGTGAATGCTGAAAGATCAGAGAAGCAGAACAAGCCACAGCCACCTCACCTTGCCAATTCCTCAGCTGATCTTGTTTCCTCAGACTGAAAGCCTCTGTGTTCTCATCCAAATGGATCTCAGCTGAACTGCTGCTAAGAGCTGAAAAGCTTAACCAGCTCTTCTAGTTCTTGGTTCTTACATCTTAAATACCTTTCTGCTTTCTGCCATCACTTTCTGAGATTAAAGGCTCACTTCCTGGGATTAAAGGCATGATTCGGGCTGTAAACTCACAGAGATCTGGATAGATTTCTGCCTCCGAAGTGATAGAATTAAAGGCATGTGTGCCACCATTTTCTGGCTTCTATATCTAGTGGCTGTTCTGCTCTCTGACCCCAGATAAGTTTATTGGGGTGCACAATATGTCAACCACAACTAATTTACCATTTCATTTTACTTATTTTTCCAGCACTGTGAAAACTACATTTCTGATGTTCAAGGCACTTGTTCTCTAGTATTCTTGTGGTATCGGTCTGTGCTGATTAAAATGTCTACTAACTTTCTGTGAATTTAAGGCAGTTCTACCCAGCTTTTTATACAGACAGGGCTCGGTAAAATCAGTCTCCCCCTAAAGGGCCATACTTACTATCATACTTAATTATTTTTGTAATGGAAAAGTGAACTACAGGCAATTACTGTCCTGTTGATATTCAAGAAGTGAGCAGGAATGACTTTACTATAGAAAGTATTCAGGTACATAATGTGACTCCTCCCCCCAAAGTTAAACTATACGGAAATCGGTACTTAATATACTTTTTTTTTTTTTGTAAATCACCTTAAAATTCAACACTTTCTTCAAACCGTAGGAAACCACAATGTTTTGATGCACATGATGCTAAATATAATGTGCTAGTAAATTATTACAAGAGCATCTGGTGGTGATTTTGCTTTTCAACATGCAGCAAAGTCTCCTTGGCATGACACCAAGGGACAAAATGATGGATATATTTGTATTCATGAATGATATCATGTCATTTATTTATATTTATATAAATAAACACAATATTTATATGAAAATAAACGCTTGAAGTAGGCATCATGATTCACAAACAACATATTATCGCAACACTTGGGAAGCAGAGTCAGGAGGATCAATGCATGTTTCCAGGAAAAGGACAGCTGCATACTGAGTTTCCTGGACAACATGATTTATAGAGTGAGAGTCTGTTTCAAGTACACATATTTAGAAAATAAAATTGTAAATAAAAAATCTATAACCAATTGAAAGTAAGTATTGAACAAGGAATACCTCTATTTGGGAGGGTATAAGAGTAGGTAGGTGCTGGTTGCTTTCGGAAAATAAAATGGTCATTTTTGCATTTTTATTTATTTTTTAATTACAAAGTTATCATTGTTAGTTTTTTGCTTAGGTTGTCCCAAATACAAGAAAGCAAAGAAAAAAAGTTGAGTGAAAAGACAAGAAGCAAAATGGTAGGAAGCTGAGTGAAAATGGCCCTGAGCTTCAAGAGTTTCATACCAAACTAAGAACTAATTAAATTACAATATTATATACTAAATGCCCATGCTTTAGTTTTCTAATTTTATAAACAATTGAAAACCCAAATTTAAATATATATATTACAGAAAGATACTAGAACCATGCATTTTGGTTACACTACTTTTGCAGCAAAATACCCAACAAGAGGCCATTTAAGCAGGAAAGGCTTCATTCTGGCTCACACATACAGAGGATGTGTTCTATCATGGTGGGGATTCATGGTGGCAGATGTGTGAGATCAGCTGGTCACATTGCATCTAAAGTTATGGAACAAAGTGTCACAGAATTTATAAGCAACCAAGATAGCTTTTATTGCATGACTAAATATATAAACTTAGGTACAATGAGACAGCTACTATTTCTTACCAAAGAAAATGAACTATCATCAAATGACAAGAATCAGTAATTTCAAGTTTGTTAATAGTTAAAAACAGTTAATTTTATTAAACATCATATTTGTTTCATGCAAATTTTTATAATTAGGAATTTTATTATTTTTATGACTGAGTAGTATCACAGTGTTTAGTGATTTATTTATTTCTATGTTACATGTATGCTTTACCTGCATGTATGTATCTGTATTGCAAGTGTACCTCGATTATCACAATTTGATGGATAACTTTCCTTTATACTGTCACTAGATGGTGGACACCTAACATTTTTCTTTTTATTGAGACCACTCTTATTCTATTACAAATAGCTTCTTGGTTAGGGGTGAGACTCCATATCTATTTACCACTCTCAGTGTGGGCATGAATCTATGCAGGTCCTATGCATGCTGTCAAAGCCTCCATGAGTACATATGTGTATCAGTCCTGTTGCGTCTGGAGGATACTGTTACCTTGGAGTCATTTTCCACATCTGGCTAGTACAGTCTTTCTTCTTTGTCTTCTTCATAAATCACTGACCCAGAATGGGAATGGTTGGATGAAGACATCCAGTTTAGGATTGAGTTCTCCAAAGCCTCTCATTCTCTGTACTGCTGTTCTCTGTTAGTCACCATCTACTACAATAAGACTCTTCTCTGATGGAAGTTGAGTCATGCCCTGATCTTTGGGTGTGTCGTTAGAGTCAAGTCATTCTACTGTTACGTCTTATTACTACTGTATAGTAATATTTTTTTATGTCTAATGGTAGAATTCTCCAGCTTTGTTCTATTTTCTCAAAATAATTTTGAATATCATGTGTGTGTGTGAATGTTGTATGTGTGAGTGAGTGTGAGTGTGTGTGTGTGTGTGTGTGTGTGTGTGTGTGTGTGTGCACGCATGTGTGTGTAACAGGTTTCAGTGATTATTTGTAAAATGCCATTGATGCTTTGATAGATCATTGTGAATAGTTTGGAATGTTTAACAATGTTTACATTTTTTCTGACTCCTAAAAAGAAGTCACCTCTCCAGTTTCATATTACCACTTAATATCTCATTAAATCTAACTTTTAATTTTAACTTTTGTTGTTCAGGTACATCATATCTCAGAATCCACCTCACACATTTGGCATCAAGAGGCAAAATTCTGACAATGCACCTTTAAAGCATATGTAGTATGGTGCCACCTTTGGCGTGCAGACAGGCGGGTATGAAGTTAACCTACAGCATCCAGTCTTTTCTGTGAATATGAGTAACTAAACTAGGAAAGAGGTATTAAGACACAGAAATTGAGAAAAATACACTTTACAGATTAAAAATTAACTATGTATAGTAGTATTTTCTGAGTATATATACCTGCATTCAGAAGAAAATTCTTTTAATCTTCACAATTTAGGTGATTTGTTCATTGAATTTTAAATTACAAAGTTTGATACATGAAAATGTTTTTTGTTTTTATCACTTCAGCCACCATTACTATTTTACATATAAAGTTGCTATGTTCATGCCAGAATTTAGCAGTAAAATCTGAAATATAATGCAGTTTTATGATGAAAGTATCTCCACAAAGCCAACTCATTTCTCTGAATGATGGTTATTGTCTCTCAGAAACTCCCATCACTAGCAGTTTGATGTGGGAATGTGATGCCATGCTCCTCACTGAAAACTGAACAGTTCTGAAGATTTTAACCGATGTGTGGGTGGGCTCATCATTCCTACACAGTGGAACTTTATATTGGTCCAATTTCTATCTCTGCTGAATTCTATAAAAATATATCTTGTAACATAATGAGAAAGATAAGCTCTTAGGGTATGTTTAGCTACTGAATGTCAAATAAAGCCCATATCAGTGACAGAAGAAACAGAAATAATATCTGGTACATAATATTTTGTAATCATAACTTTAAAAAATCTGTGGTCGCCGGGCGGTGGTGGCGCACGCCTTTAATCCCAGCACTTGGGAGGCAGAGGCAGGCGGATCTCTGTGAGTTCGAGGCCAGCTTGGGCTACCAAGTGAGCTCCAGGACAGGCGCAAAGCTACACAGAGAAACCCTGTCTCGAAAAAACCAAAAAAAAAGAAAAAAAAAATCTGTGGTCAAGTAAGACTGAATTTCACTGTAAGAGAATGTGTTAATAGATAAAAATGTATTAGCATTTGTGGAATAAGTAAAGGAAGAATAAAGAGGACAATTGGCATAAATGTTTTGAAATGAAAACAAGCTAGAGCTGATACTAATTTACCTAACAGCAATTGGTAAGGTAGAGAACAAAAAGCCTCCCTTGTAGTGACATTCATTTTTTATTTATTAGTAGGTAGATTTGAGGACAATAAAAATACAGATCCAACTGAAGCAATTCAGATAAAGCAAAGTCAGTATAAAGGCTTAAGGGTTTAGATTCTCAGGTTCATAAACTTGAATACACTGGATTGTCAGAGCTTCTGGAATCCATCACAACCTTCAGAAGTGGGTAACAATTCACTAATAAGTGTTCCATTCTGAAGTCAATGAGTAAGATTCCCATCAGCAAGACTAAATTCAACTCCCCACACTGTTTCCTACCACCTCAGTTTAGGGATAAGGCCAATGAAAGAATAAGTGAAACATGCCTCAGAATGTCTACTGGATCTAGTTACAACATGTGAGGAACAGTACTACAGAGGGCACTACACCATGCACAGACACTATAAGCTATATAAGAAGTAGTGATTTTGGATTATACTTTGAGGACTCAGGATAGAACATTTTAGTCAAGGATCTCAGGATGTAGTGTAGACAATCTATTAAGTGTATTAATTGCTTGTACCTGCCAAGAAAAAAATATGAGTAGAATTTCAATAATTTTAAAAAGAAAAACAACACATATGGCAGTCAGAATCTATGGAGAAGAATGAGGTATAGCTTATTTGACCACAAACAGAGATTTGGAATTGCTTCCATGAAAACCAGGGAGAATGCTGTAATTGAAGCAAATTCAATTTTAACTTTCAAGAGAATTTGAAAAGTGAAATAAAATTGTGCTAATGCAATATATTTACCTTATCATTCTTTTCAGATCATTATATGGTATACATAAATAAATATGTGATATTTATTTTCTATTGTGTAATACTCCCTATGTTATGTGCTGTAATTTGCCCTGCTTATTGCATTTGCTGGCTGCACTTTAAATTAACTTGTTTCCAATAGAGCTTTCATGCTGCTTGCTGTATTATGCTTATTTACTTTTGTTTGCATCATGTAAAAGGCCTCATCAGTTACATTGCTTATTGATATCATGATGCTGTACTACATAACTATCTCATGTCACTGTTTCCTTTTATTTTAAAACTTATGTTTGATAAGAATATATGAAAGGACAAGAACATTCTGTATGGCAACTCATACCAGATTTTTCAGTGGCTCGTGTAATTATTGTCTGTATCCTAAGACCCAAGTCAAATTATTTTTATCCTGATTAGTATGTAGTCACTACAACTTGTGTTTTCTTCAGGAAATCCACCTGTCTAGCTTTGGTTAATTTGTTTCTCCCACAATAAGGTCTACTTTCACTGAATACTTTATTATTAGGCCTAAACTATAACTAGACAAAGGAACTCAAGTAGAAAATATAACATACCTTTTATTCTAAGAACTACTTGTTTAAGAACTCTTCATTTTATTAAAATTTTCTTCTCTTACATGGCCCACAGCACCACAGAATTAACTAAGTGGGACTCATAAGGTCTAACAGAGATGGAAGTGACATGCATGGACCCTGTGCGGTCTGAGTAGGTCCTCTGCATATACCTCAGGGTTGTATAACTTGGTATTCTTGTGTGACTCCCAACAGTGGGAGTGGCGGTGTCTCTGACTCTTTTGTCTATGCTTGGAACCCTTTTCCTTCTACTGGGTTGCCTCATCCATCTTTGATTTCAGGCTTTGTGCCTAGCTATTGTAACTTGTTGGATAATGTTCAGTAGATGTCCTCCTTTTTTTATATTTGAAAGAAAAAGGAGGATGAGTGGATCTTGGTGAGAGGAGAGGTGATGGGGAGCAACTGGGGGAGTGGAAGGACAGGAAACTGCTGTTGGGATGTAATTTATGAGAGCAGAATAAAATAAAATATTTTTTTTTATTCTCTGGAGTGGTTTTAAATATGCGACAAATTACTTTTACAATTTAATGTTTTTGTGACATCAGTTTTTAAGATGAAAGCTTAAAGATTGATGGAATAAAAGCAGCACATAAAATTAATGCTATTAATCAAATCATGAAATATATTTATCTGTGAAAAATGTCAAGACACTCAGCATATTTTAGTAATCATTTTAATTTATGCTTATTAATAGTACGACTCCAGTGAATTGTGTTTCTTCATGTATTCCTTTCTTCTTCCCTTCTTTTTATCTTCACTCATGGCCACCTTTTTCTGCATTCATATGCATCTCCTTCTTTAATTTCTTTCTGTCCTATATCACATGGTAGGCTACAGTGGCGTGATATTGACTGTGGAAACAGTTGCTTTTAGACGCTGGGGTATCACTACAGTGCTACTCCTAAACTTGTTTAAGAGACAAATACTTACAACAAAGGATTATCTGCTGGCATTGGGAAGATGCATTTTCTTCTAATCACTCCATGTGAGCTGCTGCTGCCTCAGTTGATCAGATTTGCCTACTTTAAAAATATGGAACTATGTTTTTTATACAGTAAAAAATGAAATTTTCAATTTTGAAAGATTAGAAAAGAATCTTCCTCTGTAAATTTCTAATTTACCACTGTGGTTATATTTTGTGTAGCCCAATATATTGTGTACCCTAATAAACTTATCTGGAGATCAGAGGACAGAGACAGTCACTAGATTGAACATAGAGACAAGAGAGCGATGGCACACACCATTAATTCTATCACTCAGGAGGCAAAGTTTTCTGTCATTTCAAGACCACACTTGGAAAAGAACCAGGTGTGGTGACACACACACTTACCCCCAACACTTGAGATCTAATGCCTTTGCTACCAAGTATTCAGGAAGCATACAGGCCTTTAATTCTAGCAATAGGAAGGAAGAAAGATGGCAGGGCAGAGAAAGGTATAAAGGGTGTGAGTATATAGGAAGTAGTTCTCTTGGGCTGAGGATTTCCTAGCTGCAAAAACTTGTGGCTGGGTTGTTCTATTCCTCTGATCTTTCAGTTTTCACCCCAATATCTGGCACTGTTTTTTTTTCATTATTAAGAAGACCGTTTTGCAATTCATGTTACACACCACAGTGTAGGTATATTCTGAAGGGAAGCTGTCATATTTCTTTAAAATCTTCTTTTTCATTTAAGTAACTATGATGAAACATAATACAAATCAAAGTTGATAACTTAAAAATAAATAAATGAAGGATAATTTATTTATCTGTGTAACTAAGGCTATGGTTATTTATTGAAGGATAATTTATTTATCTGTGTAACTAAGGCTATGGTTATTTGGGGATTAAAAATACTCTTTCATATAAACAAAAACATTAAAATACCAAGAGTTCTAAAATAAAACCATGGAAAGAATAACAAAAATGTGTGACAATAGTGACAGCAGGACACATAAGGACCTGAGTAGCTTCCACATATTATTTGTAAACGTCAATTCAAATGATGCTTTTAGTACATACTATGACCCTGAGTATAGAAGTCTATAATTAAAAATAGTAGTGAACTGACTCACTACAATTACTGGTTAAATTTTTAACTTTTTATAGAAAACTTTCTTGGACCTCAACTAGTTCTCATTGAAACCACTGAGTATCTAGTCACTGAAAACTACTTTCATGGATCAAAAAAAAATTATGAAAGAAATTATAATGTCAGTGTTTTCAGGGAAAAAGTAAAAGGCATACTATAAAACATAATAAAGAATGATTTGTGAGTGTCAATCTTCCTCAAAATTCACTTACAACTGGAAGAGATGCCTCTTTCTTGAAGAAGAAGAAGGCAGTTTGAAGTTTGAGATTTAGAATGGAAGCCCAGAGCCATGCTTACTACAGTTAACCTCATTCTGGTTATATATATAAACATTAACCTTTGTTCAATACCTTTGGCATGAGCCGCTGAAAATGTACTAGTCCATCAGCCAAAATACTGCCTAGTCATCTGTCTTACATCTTGAGACATCAGAAAGCTTAGCCAAAACTGTTACCAGATAAAAGGTTTTTAGTTTATTCCTGTATCTACCACAGAAAACCAAATGCTAGTTAGAGGCTAGATAGCTATCAAAGATCTTTGCTTTGAAATTCAAAGATTTCCTGATGAAAACTGATTTGGATATCACTATCTCCATTTATTCAAGACAGTGCCTGTAGATAAAACCTCTGAAAGCTCAGATGCCAGCAGGAGATACAGGATCTCCGAGTGATAGAATTTTATTTGGGTCAGCATCATCAGTGGCTGCTTGCTACAAATCATTCTTGGGTTTTTAGGTAACTAGCTCCATAAAAATAAAATCCATAATTTCCCAAAAGAGAAGAAAAACTGAGGCATATCTCAGGATACAGACAAGCCCGTCACTTCCTGCCCATTGCCTTTTTTGATGCTCTACCTTCTATTTGTTTTCCACATAAAATATCATTGTGCCATGAATGTTCCTAACATAGAAAAAAACTGCCATGGAACACCTTGCCCATATTTTCCAGATTCTGTTTGAGTGAATTTGACATTTTTACAAGTTGATTTCCTTTGTATTTAATTCAGTAGGGTGAAGAATAACACTGAACATGGATTTTGATCATTGTATAATTGCATGTATGACATGGACTCTTGAAGCTTGTTCTTCAAGGGTCATTACCTGTACCTCACAATACTCGATCACATTGCATGATATAGCTCTACATACTTTAATGATAGAAAAGGACTTGGGTGATAGACTAGCATTTTGAGGTAGGTTAAAATTCACTAAGTATAAGGTAATTAGTATAGATTTCAAACTGACCTAGACTGGTATCACCCTCCAGTACTACAACAGTGTCAGCACACAAGTGGGAAACTTACAGCAGATCTGTACTTAGGTTACCACCTAGTTCTAAAATATGAAAAATAGCAACAACAACAACAAGAAGAAACAATCATCGTGCTATAACTTCTCAAACAGAATCAAATAAAACCACATTTGAAGACTTGAATAAATAATTTGCCTTTAAAAAATCAGATTATGATGTATAAAAATCTAAATGAGATCCCAAGAAACTATGAATTTACCAAACAGTCATAATATGATGTTAGAAGCACATCAGAAAGTAACCTGTGAGAAAACTCAAAGAAGAATATTAAACAGCTATCCTAAAGAAATGTAATGAATTTTAGAAGATACAGATAAATGATTCAATACTCTAACAGGGAAATTTAATGGAAATGTAGAAGCAATTAAAAAAAAAAAACAAGCAGAAGTCTGTGAAGTGTAGAATACACCAAGTTAAATTAAACTGTGATAGATAGCACTGGTAGCATAATGGATGCAATGAAAGGCAGAATAAGGGACCTCAAACATAGCCAATTTGAAAATGAACAGTTGAGGGAGATAAAATGAACAAGAATGAAACAGAAAAAGGATAGTATACTTGAGTATTTGGTTAACTTTAATGAGAGTCAATATTCATATTTTGAGACTCATGAGACAATTAAACAATCAAAAGTGTAAAAACCTTTTTTAAAGAGATAGTAACAGATATCTATGTAAACTTAGAGTAAGATACAATATACAAGTATAAGAGAGTCAGAGATTATCATGAATGTTCCACTCAGATGCATCTACCTTAAGATATATCACATTAAAGTTTTCAAAGAATAATCAGAGTGGATTCTCAAGACTGCAAGATCAAAGCAAAAGATTGTATGCATGCTGGACTCAATTCATCTCTAGCTGCCTTTTCAGCTTACACAGCAAGATAGATTGTCACTATTTTCCTAGTGCAGAATGAGGAGAATTTTTTCCATCTGAGAATGTCACATTAAGATAAGTTATATTTTATGGGTGAAGGAGAAAGTACATTATCCCTAGAGAAACCAAAGCAATTGTAGTCTCTACTAGATCTGTCTTACAAAAATACGATAAACAAAGTCATTGTCTTACTTAGGGTTTCTGTTGCTGTGAAGAGACACAACGACCATGGCAGCTCTTATCAATAAAAAGATTTAATTGGAGCTGGCTTACAGTTTTAGAGGTTTAGTCCATTATCATCATGGTGGGACATAGTAACATGCAGGCAGACATGGTGCTGGCAAAGGAGCTGAAAGTGCTACATCTTGATCTGCAGGCAACAGGAAGTGAATTGCATACTGGGAGTAGCTTGAGCATATATGAGACTTCAAAGGCTACCCCCACAGTGACACACTTCCTCCAACAAGCCTTCACCTCCTCCAACAAGTTCCCTCCTCCTAAGAGTGACACTTTTTATGGA
This sequence comes from Peromyscus leucopus, assembly GCF_004664715.2. Classification (NCBI taxonomy): domain Eukaryota; kingdom Metazoa; phylum Chordata; class Mammalia; order Rodentia; family Cricetidae; genus Peromyscus; species Peromyscus leucopus. Next base: position 46,931,027 of record NC_051076.1, read on the forward strand.
CCAAGTATTCAAACATGTGAGTCTAAGTGGGCCATACCTATTCAAACCACCACAGTCATCAAATTGATGTCTGTATGTTATGATAATCATTTGCTGAAAGAGAAAATGATTCAAGGTGACCTCGTACAACAAGTGTCTGATATAAATACTGGAAAAAGCATATGGATGTTGTTTGATAAATGGCATGTTTGCAGTACTCTGTTTTCTGGGTCAGTTGAGGTCACTTAAAGCTATTGAAAGCGTTGAAAAGCTGTTAACAATTTCTGTAAAATATCCCATATTTCTTCCCCATGTGATGTTTTCTGTTCTATTAATAATTAGGGAGCAAAATCCTTTACCAGGGACAGAGAGAGACATCAGATAGGCCTACGCAGATGCATACCAAGCAGACTACAGAAACCTTGGGCTAAAAACAGACTGAAGACACAGGAAGAGAAGTAGAAACTCAAACTTGAGCTCACTCTCAATTGAATCAGTCCAAGGGAAGTGCTATGTTTTCTTTAATTAACATGGCATCAACACATTTTGATGCTTCTAAAGCTATCTTTAAATATGTTTAACTGACACATGTATGGTCTTTTGTTGTGTTTGGTTTTAACATTATATTTATTATTATTATTTAAACCTATTTTAAAATGCAAGTATATTTGGATCTTATTTTCCTCTCCTCCAAGTCCTTCAGAACTTCCCTTCTCCATACTCACTGAACTCTTAAGTTTTTTTTTCTCAAAAAACAAACAAAAACACAATACAACAACAAAACCTCCCAAAACCAAGAAAACAAAATGAAACCTCACCACAAAAGAAAAACAAAAACAAAACTGTAACCAAATAAAAGCACACACAAAAAAAACTGTGGAGTCCATTACATCTTGTTCAACTACTCCAGAGCAGAAGGCCTGTCCTGGAATGGTTTGTATACACAGTTTCACTCTTTTGGAAAGAACTGATTTTCCCTCTCCCAGCAGGCATAAGTAACAGTTCAGTTGTTAATCTTTAATCCACTGTCTATGTTTTCATTCATTCATTCATTCTTTAAAGTAAAATATATTATAATAAGATAAAACAGAAACTATCATTTCAGACATGGATAAGGAAAACCAAAACACATAAAAGAATCCCAAGACACTAAAATCAGAGACCTACATGTGTGCACACTCAGAAATCCCATAAAAACACTAAATTGGAAGCCATTATTATGAAAAATGATACTTTCTTAATGCAGAATATAGACTTTTGTCAAATACATGAACTAATATGAGCCATCTACCAAGCCCTGATCTTTTCCATCTTTCATCATGATTAAAAGAAACTACTAATTAACTATAAATTTACTATTCAACTCTTTTTTTTTTTTTTTTTTTTTTTTTTTTTTTGGTTTTTCGAGACAGGGTTTCTCTGTGTAGCTTTGTGCCTTTCCTGGGACTCACTTGGTAGCCCAGGCTGGCCTCGAACTCACAGAGATCCACCTGGCTCTGCCTCCAAGTGCTGGGATTAAAGGCGTGGGCCACCACCGCCCGGCATACTGGGAGTCATGAAGTAATTTAAACTAGAATTTAAGTAATAATGGGGTGTAGAATAAAATACTACTAGATTTTCCATGATAAAAATAAAGATTGTACTAATAAAGAATACAGTCTTATTCAGTTCTAGGTAGTAAATTCTGCAAATAATGTTGACAAATTTTATACATTTGTTATTGTTTTTTTTCAATGTTCAAGCCATGAGGTTATTTTAAAATAAATTAAAAATGAATTTCTTAGTTTCCAAAAATAGAGCCTATCATTTACTATTAAATATCAAGAAATTGGTTTAAAAATATTTTCCATTGCATGCATAATTACCAGAGTACATTAAATGGGAGAAAAATATTTGGGAAACTATATATAATCTTGAACTGATTACGTGGTAATCTAGGCAGTCATGTTCTCATTAATATCCCTCATTGGGAACATGGGACATTTTTCTGTAGAAGTCAGAGACAATTTAATTATCCTTAGTGAACACCTTCGATAAAGATTTGTTATGATCTAAGACACTAGGAAGTTCATTATCACTACCATTGAGCAGTATGAACAAAGAAGAATATTCAGGAACATGAACTAGGGTGTAATCTCCAAACCAGGAATCTTTAAAGAAAGAATGAGTGTTCTGCTAACAACTCAAGCCACGTGGGCAGAAAGTAAGAAATTCTCTATAACGTTGATAAAGGAAGCTCTTATCTGTTGAAACTACAAAATGGACACACCTGACAATTCAGATCTCTTGATTCTCCTGGCTTGCGAATTGCTTTGTCAGTCACACTTTTAATCCTGCTAGATATCCTGTGTGGAAAGTAGGGCATCTACAGGATAAGAGTATAGTCTTGCAGAACTGAATTGGTTTAGGGAGATGAGCAGCCAGATGGGAAGCTTGCACTAGTTCTTTAGATTAGTGAACTATTCCTTTCTGGTGGGGTTGATGATAATGCTTATCAATTGCAGTATTTTGGAAAGAGTTGGGAACATTCTGTTGCAGAAGCAAGCATATCCCATTTCCTAGGTGTTTTTTCTCTTTTTCTCAGAAGTGTTTAAAATACAGTTGAAAGACAAGATGTGTTCCTTGACAAAGGCAATGGAGTCTGGAAGGAAAGTAATCAGATTATGTCATAAAACAAAGGTACAATACTAAGAATTTTAAGATGTTTTAGTAAAAATGCAGATAAAATTCTAGACAATAAGTTTGGAAAATGACTATAAGCATATCCAGCCATTAATTAATACAGCTAGAAGTGATAAATTATTTAACTTTTGTTTTCCTGTCCAGCCCAAATTCATCCTTCAATTTTCCAGTACTTATGAAATTACAAGGAAATATGTTTCTCTATTGTAATTAATATAAGAATCTTAATCATTTAAAAAATTAATGACCTTAGAATGTAGCTGTCAAGCATCATCCTAAATCTTTGCTCAAGATGCTTATTAATGACCTTGGATTGGGTTGTGCTTCATTCCAATGTTCCAATGTTCCATTGGAAAACATTCATTAATTATCTTCTAGTTTATGGTTCCTCCAGGAAGATATGGTTTGAGATATGTAAGAAAATACAGTGAGTGGCTGTATACTATTTTTTACCAGAAGCTCCCAGTGAGCTTTCTATATAGAAACATAAAACATAAATGTACCTCTTCCAAATTTCAAGTTTTCATGAAGAAGCAACAAAACACAACCCTTTAGCATAAGAGTCAAAGAGTTAGTAAGACAAATTGACAAAAGGTGGTCCCGTTTGATTATGAGGAGACCCAAGATTTGTCTTTACTAGATGGAATAGTCATTCTGAATCTTTCTGCCATACTTTTCTTAGTACTTTTAAATACAAACACATTGAATATCATAAATTTCATTATATAAAATTTATAGTATTTTGAATAAAGATTTTATTTTGTAGTGAAAGAAGATATGGGATGCTTGCTGTGTGGTTTCTTCTTTTATAAAACATAACGTCTCTCGGGGCTTTCTATTGCTTTGCATTTGAAATGTACTGTTCAATCTACCCTAGGTAAGTTTTTTGAAAGTATTGATTCAATCTTTGGGTCTGTAATATAAAGAAAATGGCTTTTTCTCTGAATTTCTTAACAATGTGTGACTTTAGGTAGTTTATGTGATATTGTTCTTGTAGTTTCTAAAGAAAGAAGATGATCTCTAATAAACTAAAGCAAGGGATTGAAATGGTGAGAGAAAAGAAGAAAAAAGACTTGGAGATTGCAGTATCAGGTAGGACAAAATATGCTCTAGCAACATAGTGTCTATGAGGATACACTCACAGTAACAGCAATGCTTCAGTCCATTATTCTGTTTCAGGATAGGTTGTAGGCATAGAGCAAATAAAAAGACATTCTACTGAGCACACACATCCCAACATAGATAGACATATATTAATTGATACATGAAAATTTAAAATAAGGTAATAGAAGCAGAACTTGCTGAAGAGATTGACTGACAAGAGCATGAATATTTCTGTGGCACATGGACTGAGAAACTTATATTGACTGTGTCAACTTTTTTATTCATATTCTTTCCCAGTAACCTCAAAATATTACTAAATCTTTCCAAATAATTCCTGATTCTGAAACATTTTAACACTTCTTTATTATTGTAGTTCCGTGATAATTTTATACATGTTTTGATTATACTCACTCTCCTTACCCAGTTCTTCCCAGATCAACCCCTCATTTCTTTCCCACCCAACCGTTCCCCCATCAATGACAATTAGTGTTGCCCAAATAGTGGTGGATATGTGGCTTCCCCTTGAGTATGGCAAACTTATTAGTGTCTACACCCTTAAAAGAAACTTATCCTCCTTTTCTCTGAAGCTAGGAAATGCCAATGGCTCTTCAGACAGTAGTGGAACTTTGTGCCCAATCCTGCTTTCCATGGTTGGATTTGTCTGCTATAGAGTCTTTCAGGTCTTATGCACTGCGTCACTGCCACTGGGAGTTCATACAGGAGCTGTCATGCTTTTATGGTCTGACCTTCTGCAATGATTCCTAATATTCACTTCTGATGTTGATACATATATGTATATATCTATACATATCTATAAAGGTATATGTAAATTGTTTATATGATAAATAATATAATTTACATATTATATAAAATATATAATTTATAAGTAATGTATGTGTAATTATATTTTACATACAATTATCTTACTTTGTTTTGTTTTTGTCTAACTTTTTATTTATACAAAATCTTGAACTAAATTTTTCTTCTACAATTACTATATTATATAATATTATATATATTATTTACATATATATGTGTATATTTGCTTCAATTTATTATAAACAAAATATATTTATAACTATGCTCACAAAAGTAGTGTAACAGTATTAATACCTTCTAACATTAGAAGGTCTCCGTTTAGTTACCCCCAACCCTAGAACATCTTATCACACTAAAATAAGCTGGAAATATATTAATATTCAGTCTTTACTCTTCTTGGTTACTAACAACAAATCTGCATTGCCTATATTTATACAAGCAAGTGGTTGCAATGTTTGACATTATTGTATTATGTTAAGGATGGTTCCTAACAGTGGGCATATTGTAGTAGGAAGTTTTTCTGTGTCCTGCCTGGTCTGAAGCCACTCAGACCCAAGTAAATACACAAAAACTTATATTAATTAAAACTGCTGAGCCATTAGCTCAGGCCTACCACTGACTAACCTTTACACTTAAATTCAGCCCATTTCTGTTCATCTATATGTTGCCAAGTATTTTGTGGCTTTACCTGTGTGCCAATACATGCTGATCCTTGGATGGTGGGCTGGTATCTCCTTACTCAGCCTTCTTCCCAGAATTCTCCTTGTCTGCTTATTCTACCTATACTCCCTGCCTGAGTACTGGGCAATCAGTGCTTTATTAAACCAGTGTACAAAGGCATTATTCTACAGCAGCATATTACTTTGAAAGTCTTTCCATAGTGGAAAATGATAAAATACCTTATTATTAGGAAAGATGTAATATAATTAAAGAACACAGTGCATTAAAAACAGCAGTCATCACTTGTCAGTTGTTTTTATTATTTTGATTAAGTACAGCATGTGGAGGGATACTATGGGTATGTAGGTACCTGTTAATGGATGGTTATGTGTCTCATTTGCTAAAGGTGGTATTCAGGTGTGAAAAATGGAGGGCATAAAATTGTGTTGCAATTAAGTTCTTAAGAAATTGGACAATGATTTCTGAAAAGTATATACTTTTTTATATCCATGCCAAGGGTGCCAGAGATATCTAACAACAATATTTATGCAAAAATTTTGCATTTAATTGTTTTTTTCTTAGAGTAGTTAAGAATTTATATTTCTTTAAGATTTATTTGCATTTTCGTAGTGCCTAATGGTATTGGACATTATTTCATATGTTTATTGTACATTTTGTGTCTTTACTATATATTTTCTGTTTTAAACTGAGCTGCCCTACTTTGAATTGCATCTTAAGTGTATTATAGATTTACATATTTTAGTTACAGAATTGCAAATATTATCTTACAGCTATGAGTCATTTCACTTTCATTTCTCAATCATTTTCAAACACATTTTTTGTTATAGTTTTGAGAATTTCATATGAATTCTGCAGCTATCTTATTTCTACATCATACTCACCTTCCTTCAACGTCTTCCGCACCACACAAGTTCTCTCATTTCTGTGATGCCTTCTTCATAAATTATTATTGTTAACAAGGAATTTAAAAGTTAGTGAAGTACAATTTACCTACTTTTGTCGTACTTTCTTTTGTTGTCTCGTCTTTTTCTGATATAAAATCTTGAATACTAATTTTTTTCTTTTACAAATTTAGTGTTAAGTCTTGATTATAGTCATCTTATTATTTTGAGACATTTGGTGTAGGTGTGATGAAATCAGTGAACTTTACCTTTTATAAATCATCTCATTTGGTGAACTCTCCTGACATTTGTGTTAAAAATCAATAACCGTAAAGTAAAATATGATATGTGGGATTTTATCATCACTTCATTTCCTGTGATATACTTACACAAGCTTGGAGACAGAATTATTGAATTCTATAATTTTATAATTCTTTTTCAAAATTATTTAGACTATCTCAGCTTTTCTGGGTTTCTGTGCATCTTGTAGTATTAACTTGCACATTTCTAAGATAACCTGGAATTTTGTCAGAGATTTTGTCTGATTTTCATTTTACAGTACATTTTCAATTTACAGTACATTTTACAGCTCATTTATCATGAGCTTAACAATAGAAAGCCTTTAAATCCACATGTGACAAGTTTTGTCTTAATATATTTAAGTCTTAATTTCTCTCAACATTACTTTGTAGCCTTTACAAAATAAATTTTGAACATTGTTTAAATTATGTCTAGTATTTATTAATTTTGAGGTTTTGTAATAAAAGTTGCTTTCATTATAAATCTACCTTTCAGGATTTCATTGCAAATTTTCAGAGATACAATTTCCTTTTTTAATTGAAACTAGATTTTTTTTCATTCAATGTATTCTGATTATGGTTTCCTCTCCCACAGCACCTCCTAAATCCTCTTTACTTCCCTCCTCTCATATCCAGAACCTTCCTTTCTTTCTCAATAGGATACAAAGAAACATCAATAATAATAATAATAATAATAATAATAATAATAATAAATTAGATGAAATAAAGACAAACAAGAATGGACAAAACACAAAAAATACAAAGAAAAAAAACAGAAGAAAAATGGCCAAAGCTAAAACTCAATAAACAGATATTGACACAGAAGCAACCTTTCTTTTATGCATGTGGACAAATAATGTCAAACATCCTCCTAACTTGATGGGTCAGAAGATCAACTTTATCACAATGACCTTTTCTATGTTGCTGAATTGTGTTCTTTGGCCACAATTCTAATAATGTTCTTTTTTTTTTTAGGGTGATATTTTTCTCCCTAGATGGAAACCATGACAAAGATCTTATAAGATTTGAGATTGTTAGAGAATCTTCTGTGTGTAGAATACAATGAAGAATCAGCTGTGAACTTTTGTCTCTCTCTTCTCTCAAGATTGTCTTGTGAGTCATGACAAATATCATTTTTTTCTGACACCCTCAGAATTGCTAATGTTTATTTTCTCCACAGTATAAATAAGACTGATCTCTTAATTATTTTCAAGTTCCTAAGTTCAAGGAAGTTCTCCTGTCTTCTTTGTATAATTTGTGTTCTAATATTTAAAGAAATATTATTTAGATTTTAATTTGTATCTTAGCAGACATTTTGTTTCAGAACCCACTATATATTATTTCAAATGAATTACAAATTTAGCAATGAAACACCAATGCTAATAAGGAACTGATAGTTACTGAGTGGCTACTTTGCTTTAAACAAAACCCTCATATTATTTATTTTATTTCATCTAGGAAATAATTCTGAAGCAAGTGATAGTGACTTCCAACAGTAAGGAAGTAACTAAAGTCAAGAAATAAATAATTTAAATATATGCAAGTTATCATATCAACTATAAATATTACAATTAAAACTAAAGTCATTTTTTCTATTTGGTCTCAACTATTGAACATTATTTTTTAAAATTGGGATTTCATAGACAGTACAAAAATCACATTCTGCAGTAATATCATTTTTAGGGTCAAATGAATTATTTATATTACTTAAATGAGATAAATATATTTTAAAAAACACAGTGCATATAGTTGGTAGGAGACAACATGAAAGAAAAGTGAATGAATCCTCCCAAACAAAAATTAATTCAAATACCAGAAAAATTTCAGTCCTACAATCAAGAGCATGGATGATTTCTATTAATACAAATAAAATAAAAGCTGTAATTGAGAATGGATTATGTGATCATTTTAGAAAGAGTCACCCTTTCAGTAATGATGAAATAGAGACAGATACTATCATCCTCAGAGAATAGGGACTTCCCTTTATATTTTGGGGACTCCAACTCATGGAAAAGAAGAATTTGTGACTTCAGTGTAGAAATAATTCTAGTCACAAGAAGATAGAATCAGAGTTGGAGATTCATTACACATATTTTAATACTAGCCTACACATGAAAAAGTTTAAAATACAGATTGGTAGAAAAAAGTCATCTCAAGTATTGAGCAGGTTTTTCAAGAGACCTGAAATTGTCTTATCATGTTCCCATATGCCATGTGGGTGTCTCCCAACTTAACATCTGAGAGGGTTGCTAAGCAACCTTTGTTGCTCAGTTTTCTCTCTTTTGATAAGTGAGATCATGGGTGACTTTAGAGATAAATGGATGCAATTAAAATCTGATAAGATAAAGCCAGAAGCCACTAGGGTTACAGAAAGGTTTACTCTATGCTCTTTCTCTTTATATATGAAATGGTATTTCTGATGTGGTTCCTAGAAAACTGCAATTTTATCCTTAATCAGTTGTTAATTGGGCTGAAATTTTACCTTCTCTGCTGGCAAAAAGATTCATCTGGATCCAGGTTGATGGTATCCATTCCCTCATCATATGTCTATAATTTTTCCCATTGATCTATCTTGTCTCAACACTTACAGCAGAAAGGTAAGAAAAAAATAAAAAAGGTATCTAATAAGCATATAATATGCAATATGCTCAGGAAGATTGAAACATTTTACAATAAAGCTATTATATAGACATATAGGTTACACTTTTATTTTGATATATTCATATACACATTCACATATATAAATAAATCATGAAATAGATATAAATATGTTTGGCAAAGAAAAGTAATTGTAAAAGATAAAACATAAGTATGAGAACTAATTTTTCAATCATGTTAGAAAGTGCAATTGTAATGTGCTCAATGAAAAGGTGAAAAGGTTATAATCATATAGTTCAGATACATAAATTTAAAATCACAAGCTTTCATTAAAGTATTCAAAACTTTTTCTGAGGAATGGGTGCTGACAATTTTGAGGAAAGGTGCCATAAGAAGCTGGTATTTAAAAATTACAACCATTTTATAATTATGTCTTTGTAAACTCTGAACATTTTTAATTTGAAAAAAAATTAGAATTAAATGAAGGGAGAGCGTAGGAGGCCAAGTAGAACATAGAGGATCTCTTTGCATTTTAAAAATGTAATTAGCTACTTAGAATAATGGCTTGGTGCCTAGCAACATCTGAGTTTTACATGAATGGGTTACCTTATTTGTTTACTTTATAGAGAACCATCATTAACCTACGGATTTCAGCATGCTCCATGGGACTTTCTCTACCACAATCATTAATCTTTTATTTTCACAACTCAGTATTATTGTTAATAATATTTAAATAACAAATTTAATCTCCTAGGTAGAATGATCAAATTATGTTGCTTCTACTATGAAATATGATGAAAAAATTTATCAAGTATAAATGTCTATTTATCTTTTTATCATTAAAAGATAAAAATTACCATGAACACTAAAAATATAGAGATTATACATCAAGACACAAATAAAATTTAAAAGATTAAAAATAATGATTCCTAAGCTAGGGAAGTGTCTCGGACAATTAAATGTTTGAGGAAATGAATTTGGATTTCCAGAATGTTAGTAGGTACCTGACCTTCCTGGTCAGTCTGTAATCCCATTTCTAGGAGACAGGAGAGTACTTGCGAAATACTGATTAGTCAGTTTAGATAAGCAGTGATTTCTATGTCCAGTAAAAGATAAACACTCTAAAGAAAAACAAAGTTGAGAATTCCCTGAGGATCACTCACACCCAATAAGACCTCTTTCTTTTACATGCACAAGACTGTACAGCATACATACACATTACTGCATTACAATACACACACAGAGTGTGAGAGAGATACAGACACAGAAAGAGAAAGGGAGGGAAGAAGGAACGGAAGGAGGAGAGAGAGAGAGAGAGAGAGAGAGAGAGAGAGAGAGAGAGAGAGAGAGAGAGAGAGATTTAATTCAATATGCTGAAGTTTTTTTGGATTGCAATTTAAGTAAAGCTGTCATAATAAAATTTTGATACATCTGACTAAATTTGAGTCAATACTAGATTTTTTATAAAATAAATAAGCAAATATTCCCCCATAGTAAAATGAGAAGAAACAAAAGTTACATAATGAAAAATTTTTATAATGCTTGTATAATTTTAAGAATATGAACATAGCTCCATTTTTGACATATCTTTCCTACCAGTTGAGAATATAATGATAGGATTTGCAGAAGTAGTTATTATTATTATCTTTAGCTTTGTTAATTTTCTATTTGAAAGTGAGTTCTTATATATACTGTAATATTTGGAGATAGATTTGTGTAAAACCCAAGGAATTTTAAAACTAAAATTTGTTTTAGTTTTCACTTAGAAAGGGTTTCAAAATGAAAAAAAAAAATCATTGGCTAGAAAATGGTCACTGTATTGCTTTATTTACAACATATCAGAATTCAAAAACTCACAAAATAAATCTTTTTCACTGTATAAACAGACATTGTTTGGTGGTAATGATGATGTTAAACAACATACAAAAATAAAAATTTATCAAACTTTTCTTATTTCATGTTTATTTTATTTTATTATATCAGATTTTAAACATGGGAAACTATTCTGAGTTGTAATTTTACATATATATAATATCTATACAGACTATATATATATACAGACTATATATACATATATAATTTTACATATATATATAATATCTATACAGACTATAATATATATATACACACTATTAATGTCCTCAAAATGATAGTAATTATTAAACTATAAAAGAAGTTGTAAAATATCACAAGACATAGTAACAATAATACTAAAAGGGGAAAATAGGATCCATTGCTACCTTACTATAATGTCTAAAATATTCAGTTTCCAAAAATAATTATATAAAATACAAAGAAGCTCTCATGTGTGACACACACCCATGGCAAGAACAGTCAGTGGTAACCATTTCTGTATAGGACATTATGCTAGCTGTGGCTAGTCAATAAGATAATCAATGAGTTAATATAATTATGTTCAGACAACTAAGCAACACTAAATTTAAGGAATTAAAAGGAGTTTCAGTCATTAGAACTCAAAAGGATATGATGAATTATTGTCAAACAACCAAATAAAATCTCTCACTTAAGAGTAACACCTGAGGTGTATTTCACAGGAGGGAGTTGACAGAAGACGGACATGGATAATTAGTCTTCAAACCTGAAGAACAGGAAGGAAAAAAGAACAATTTGGAAAAACAAATAGAGCCTCATACTAACCTACGATTAATGGAAGTCTCAGGAGAGACACATTAATATTTCATAAAATAATGTATTCAAGATTCACATGTTTCACAAAAGACATAGATAAAGTATAAAGAGCTCAATGAGTGAGAAATAAAGTAAACATGGAGAAACACATGACTGTACAATGCATAGGCAACTTTGTGCTTAATGTAAAATTTTTTGAACTTATTTATTTTTTGAGAATGTTATTTATACTAATCTATTTAAATCATTTCTTCCTTGTGGTATCCTCACTCACTCTAAAATTCATAATTCATAGCCTTTTATTTTTTATGTATTATTGTTAAACATATGCATACAAAGATACACACACACACAAACACACACACACACACACACACACACACACACCTTTTAAGAACAAGCTGTCAAGTCCCTATAGTGCAAGGTCCTATTAAGTATTTATGTGTAGAGCATACATAGGTGTAATAGGCACAACTGTACCTTTTTAATGAGGAGCAATGTGAGCTATGGAACAAAATGATTTTATATTATTAGAATTAACATTAATGTGAAATAGATTTCTTAAAATATACATTAAACCCTTATAAAATCCATTGAAAGTATTGTTAAATATTATTTTCCAAAAATAGGTAGTAGAGTTGTCTCAGTGACAAAGACTGCCTACTGCTCTTCCAATGGACCTCAGTTTGATTCTAATTACTCTGTTAGTGTGCTCAAAATAACCTATAACTCCAGATCCAGACACCTTCTGCTTTTCATGCGTACCTGTACTCATACATAATTTCATGCATACTTCTATGTATTCCTGCTCACAATACTCCTCACAGAGTCACATACCGAAGCACACAACTGAAAAATAAATGTTAAAATTTCATTTTAATGGGATCCAGAAAACAAGATTATGAGCCAAGGATAGATCCTGATCACATTGCCAGGGGCCCCTCACACAGACCATGCTACACAACTGTCTCCTGTATGCAGAGGGTGTAGTCTGGTCCCATCTAGGTCCCACAGTCTAAAGTTCGTGATTTTCTATGAGATTTGTTCAGTGGTCTGTAGATTTCCCCATCATGACCTTGAAACCCCTTGCTCATATAATCCCCCCTTCCCTCTCTTCAACTGAACTACTGGAGCTCAGCCTGGTGCTTGGTTGTGGATCTCTGCATCTACTTCCATCAGGTATTGGATGAAGGCTCTATGATGACAGGATGTTCACCAATCTGGTTAGGCCAGTTCAGGCACCCTCGCAGCTGTTCCTAGTAGTCTAATCTGGGGTCATCCTTGTGGATTCCTAGGAATTTCCCTAGCACCAGGTTTCTCCCTTATCCCATAGTTTCCCTCTATCAAGATATCTCTTTCATTGGTCTCCCATTCCTTCCTCCCCCAGCTCGAACATCCCATCCCTTCATGTTCTCATCCCCCATCTTCTCTCATCTATAGTCCCTCTCATTCCCAGTTTACTCATGGAGATCTCCTCTGTTTCCCATTCCCAAGGTGATCCATATGTCCCTCTTAGGGTCCTCCTTGTTTCCTAGCTTCTTTGCAGCTGTGGGTTGTAGTCTGGTTATCCTTTGCTTTATATCTAGTATTCACTTATGAGTGAGTACATATCATGTTTGTCTTTCTGGTCTGGGTTACCTCACTCAGGATGATATTTTCTAGTTACATACATTTGCCTGCAAATTTCATGATGTTTTTTGTTTTTTACAGCTGAGTAATACTCCACAATTTCTTTACCTATTCTTCAGTTGAGTGACACTAGGTTGCATCTTGCTCCCCTTGAGGCAGGGGTAGGGGCTGGATCCTGCCTTAACTGAATGTACCAGGCTTGTCTGACCCCCCATTGGAGAACTTATCCTTTTGGAGGAGGGAATGAGGGGGGGGGTCGGGAGAAGTTAGGTAAGGGTGAGGAGAGTAGGAGGAGGGATGAGAGGGAGATCTGTGGTTGGTTTGCAAAATAAATAAAAAAATTTAATAAAAATTTTATTTTAATATAATTTAGAAGGCTAAGTTAAATGTGTGTGTATAAACATTTTATCTAATACAATTTATCTAAATATTTGGTAAACAGAACAGCAAAATGATACAAGACATGAAAAACTGTCAATTGTATTGGTGTATGAAAATGAAAAAAAAATAAATATGATAAGTTTTAAGTATTAAATAAAGGTTAAATTACTAAATAAAGTTAGTTTGAATGGTATAAAAATACAAGATTAACAGATTATTATATGTCAACATTCATGGCAGCTGTAGTGGTGTATGCATGTAATCTCCTCTAACAGGAGTCTGAGGCATGAGAATAAATACAACTTTAAAGTTTAGGAATTGCTATGTAATGAGGTCCAGAATAGCCAGGGGCAGGTTCACAATGCTCACAGGCATCCAAACCCATTGTAGGTGTCTGGAAAATATAACTTCTGTAAATTAAAGCAGGGAAAAAAAGTGTTTCCATCTGAGGCTACAGAAAAAACTTCTAGAAGAGACTCTAATGAGCAGCATTCTGCCCTTTCATTTGCTCGCGTTAGCCTCCTGGACACATACAAATCAAATGAGTGGAGTGCTGGAGATCAACTATTGGACGGACTCTTTTTGCACTGGCTAAAGTCAGGTGGCAGTGTTTGGAGAAGATGGAAGCACTTTTCATCATGTGTTTTCTTCTTTTGCACGCTCAGTCCAGTTCCTGACTGCTTTCCTATGGCCCGGGTTTCTTATTTATAGATCTTGCCAAGTCCATCCTGCACTTGGCTACCAGCTATGGCTTAAGTTTGCTTTGTGGGTGGAAGCAGTTTTATGGATATTGTATCTCAAATTTTAATGATATAAATACAGATCATTAAGATCTTATGTTAATATTTGTTTGAGTATGGACTTATGCATTATTTATAAAGAGGAGACATGAAATGAATCATTTTATTTCTGATCAATTTGTTCTAACCAAAATTTTAAGTGGTGCTCAAGATGGTCCAATATGTAAAGGTACTTGTAAATAAGCATTACGATCTGAGTTCTGAGTTTGGTTTCAGGATTAACAGCATAAAATGAATTGTTTCTGATAGCACACAAATACACACACACACACACACACACACACACACACACACACACACACACACAAAGGTAATAAAAATAAAAATGTTATGTTTCCAAAGCAATTCACCATAAACAATATATCATTCAACTATTGAAACTATAGTGCTCAATGGATTATGCTGAGACATTCCAATCTTTTTCAAAGAAGAAAGTAACCTTTTACTTTGTGGATGAATAGCTCAAATTAAGTTACTTGCCTAAATGCAATCTGTATTTCTGAAGGAGAAATTTATGACTGATTCAGACAAAAAAGTTATCTTTCATGCAATATTAAATGAGTAATCCATAAATATAAAGTTAATAATCTGTAACTCTTGAAATTTTTTAAAATTAAATTTGCCCATTCTAAGACTCTATTATGAAAATAAAAAGATGAAACCCAACATGAAGAAAGTATTTGAAAATCAGATGGATAAGAAAGTTATATATCTATGACACATGAAGAATAATGTAATATCAATAATAAAGAAAAATGAAGAATCAACTGAGCAATATGTGTAAATGGAAAATCCAAATGTAATGACAATTAGAAGGAACATGGACTGTTGATCTGAAACACTGGGGATTCTATTCTCCTTACCAATAATAATACAAAGTAGTCACACCAGTTATGGAAGACACTTACACACTTAAAAAACAGAATATATTTTACTCTTGCAAGCCAGCGACTGACCTTTTTTTTTATTATTGTTCTCAGGTAGTTGGAGATTTAGTCCACAAGAAAACACATAAACATCTGCAGCAGTTTTATTCACTGTTGCCAAATTGTGAAAGTACACTAGAGTTCAATAAGTTGGTGCATAAACTGGGTTTGTGTAAAATTGAAAGTTATTCAGCACTGAAAATAGGTGAGCTAAGAAGCCATAAACGACATATATAGAACTCAAGTAAATATTGCTAAGTAAAAGAATCCAGTCTGGAAAAGATTTAAGGATATAACTCAAATATATTACATTTTGTCAAAGGCAATGCTAAGGAAGAAATATAGTGATTACCAGGGCTTGCCTTGGTGACAATTGAAAAGGCAGAGCATGGTGAATTTTTAGGGTACTGAAACCTTTTCTATTTGATACTCTCTTGATGGCATGTGTCTTTTCACACACCTGAGATGAACAACAGCAAAATGGGAAACAAATAATGTTAAACTATGAACAAAGGTGTTTGGGAGAGGGGTCAGTAGATAAGAGAGCTTTTGCTGAGTTTCAGAGTTCAAATCCACAGAATACAATAAAAAGCTAGCCCTAGCCATGTGTTCCTATAGCTTTAATGTTGACTGAAGAGTTAGTGCAAACATGAGTCTTGTTAGTGTTTGCTGATTACCAGTGTAGCAAAAAACAAAACCAAAATGAAACAAAACCAGTGACCTATGTGTTCAGTGAGAGACTCTGGTTCAAAATAATAAGGTAAAGATGAATCTCTATGTCCTCTGGTCTCCTCATGTGCAGACAGGCATATGTACACACATATTTAAACAAGGATGTAATATACAATTAAATATTAATAAATAAACAAACAAAACATTGATATAGGTACTGAGTGAAAATGATGTGTATATATATTCATCAGTTATTAAAAACATTTGGCCTTACTGAGGTGCACACATAGTGGAGGAATATGCAGATGGGGGATGACATATATATTTCTAAGAATCAAAATTGCTCTAAAAGTTATATTCAACTAAAATTTAAAGTAATATTAAAAATATATAGGCCTTTCTATGACTTTGAAATGTACCTCTGAACCATCCAGATAGTGGTGAGCAGAATGAATGCTTAGTCATTGTGTGTAATGTACACAGAATGCTTACTCAGCCTGTTCTGTGCACGATTCTCTTGATGTGGTTAAAAAAATACAAAGGCATAATTTTTTTTGCTTGTTTTTCAGTGTCAGAGATTTGTATTTTATATTTTGAATTAAAAGAATCCCTAGGATGCTCTGTCAAATTAAGATGATAATGTAAATTATAGCCAAATATATTTTATGATCAAAGTATAAGTGACATATTTACTTTTAGAATTAAAATAAATTTATCTAGAGATATGACAAGATGTTATCTCTTATCACCAGCTGCTTTTAAACTATGGCATTTACAAAGGATCTTTATACTGTATGCTTTGCCAATTTTAAATGCACACATTTTAGAATAAAAATGAACATATGGATGTCATATATTATGTCTGTGATTAAAATTTCTACTTTAAAATGAAAATGTCTTGAGGAGTGTAAATTCTTTCAGTTTTTTCATTTTTCTTATGTTTGAGAATTTTACACATGTATGCATCATAGGTAATTATATTTTACTCCATGTCCCTTCCTATCCACTCAAAATATCCATTTCCATTTTCATGTCTTAAAAAAACATGTAATGCACTGTCTTATTTAGGGTTTCTGTTGGTGTGATAAATGATCATGGCCAAAAGCAACGTGGGAATGAAAGTATTTATTTCACATAAGTTCCATATCACATCCCATCATCAAAAGAAGTCAGAGCAGGAACTCAAGGCAGTAACTTGGAAATAGGAACTTTAAGCAGAAGCTATGGAGTAAGGTTCTTTTCTGGCTTGCTATAAAAATCGCACTCAGCCTGCTTTCTTATACAGACCTGGGCCACCTGACCAGGAGTGGCACCACCCTCAATTTGCTGAACTTTCTCACATTAATCACTACTTAAGAAAATGTTCCACAGGCTGGCCAACAGGCCAATCTGGTGGGGGAATTTTTTTCAATTGAGATTCTCTTTAGCATATGTCAAGTTGACAAAAACTAGCCAGAACTCTCATTAAGTCCACTTAGTGCTGTCCATGTATACATGTATGTAGTACCATCCACTAGATCCACTAGAAACCTTACCAGTGTCTGCCCATTTCAAATTTTGGGATGCCTATTGGAAATTGAACCAATGACCAATGACCTATATTTAGTACATATTAGGAAAGTAATGTGCTCTACCACTGAGATATGCTTCTCAAATATTTTGTATTTTATGTTATTTTGAAAAAAGTCTTCAAGTTGTGCAACCTGCTGTTAGATTCACTCTGAATCATAGATTGACCTTGAATTTGTGATTTTTGTATCTCAAACTTCTAAATAGCTAGCATTATAGGCTTATGTTCAACAGGGCCAAGAAAGAGATGTAGTTGCTACAGAAAAAATAAATCCGAAATTCATGTAGTCTTGCTTACCATCAGAAACTAACATACAGAATTTGTTAGTTTATATTTGCAGACCTTACCATAAAAAGAAAAAAAAAATCTTCAAAATTCCTGGACAAAGCATGTCTATCAAGGAATAGGTAAATGCTGAACTCATTTACTTTCACAGAAATAAAACAATAACAAAACTTAGCTTTCAATATTAGGCAAAAAGTTTGGATTAGGAAAATTAATGTGGCTATTTTAAGAGTGTCCTTTTATTTTCACAAATTTACTTAGATGATATAAATATAGTTATGGATTTTGATCTGGTACCATGTGACTGAACTACTGACTCTAACAGTAATGCTTTTTAAATTATTAAATATCTGAATTAATAATAGTTTAAAGCATGAAAATTAAATGTCATTTAGCTTGTAACATTGGAAGACATAACTTCTTTGTATAACACTTCCAACACCCAATGTGCCTACACACTTACGATATGCATATTGAAACTCAAACAATTCACTATAGCTTATAAGACAGACTACAGTTACAGTGGGAAAATTTTCTCTTTTACATAATAATTCTTGTAATTAAAGATCATGAATTTTATTTTAGCTGGGTCCTTGTGGTACATACCTTTAATCCAAGGATTAGGGAGGCAGGGGCCAGTGGATCTCTGTGAGTTCAAGGTCATTCTGGTCTATAGAGCTAGTACCAGTAGAGCCAAGGCTGTTATAAAAAGAAGAAGAAGGAGGAGGAGGAGGAGAAGGAGAAGAAGAAGAAGAAGAAGAAGAAGAAGAAGAAGAAGAAGAAGAAGAAGAAGAAGAAGAAGAAGAAGAAGAAGAAGAAGAAGAAGAAGGAAGAAGGAGGAGGAGAAGAAAAGAAAAAGGAAATTGATTTTATCCTCAAGATAACTAAACATATTTTAACCATTTTATCTTGAAAGTCTTTGAGAGTCAACATTATATTTGCTATGATTTGTATGTTTCATAAATTTTATCTCACTAATAATAGAGTTGTAATGCTATGTGCTTTAGAAATGTTACACCATAAGCATTTTAGCATTAAATTTGTATCATTCATAAAAGTTTTTTTACTCCTTATTTCTCATTTTATCATGTTCAATTCATAACTTTTACATACATCGAATGTGTGTAATGTGCATATGTTTCTGGAGGTCAGAGGATAACTTGCACAAGTTGATTCTCTGGTTCCACCATGACAGTTACAGATGTCAAACTCAATTATATCACGCTTGGTTGCAAACATCTTAACAAAGGGAGCTCTTTCCCCAGTTGGGTAGCCCATACTTATAAAATAAAGCATTATTTTGTTGTGTATATACACATACATCCATACATAATTTTACCTTGTTGCAATAATTAAAATGCTACTAATATTTTAGAGAATTTTTCTTATAGCTCATAAATTTTTGGTGTCTGGCCTGGCAACGCAGGGCTGTAATCCCAGCACTAGGAAAGTTTACACAATAAAGTCATTTATTTGAGGACATTTTGGGATATATAATATGACATAGTCTCTATAGTATAGACGAATTTCTAAGCGGTCTTATTAAAAAAAATAGCATGGAGTCAAATATAGGAGTGAAAGTCTTAGAGATAATGGAAAAAGGAATAGCCACCAGATAACCATACCTCACCACACTGCAGCTTCCAAAGTATAATGACTTCCTGTCTACCCAGGGTTTTATTGCTTTGCTGTTCAGCCCTCTCATTGACTCTTAGCCCAGTTACCTCTCTTCCTTGTTGCTGCTTGTCTGTACAGACCTCCAGGTTTCTATGTTTGGAACTGGGATTAAAGGCGTGTGTCACCACACTTGGCTCTGTTCCCTAGTGTGGCCTTGAACACACAGAGACCATGCCTGCTAAGTGATAGGACTAAGGGCATATGCTACCACTGTCTGACTTTTTGTGTTTACTTCAAATGGCTTGTAATTTCCTTTGATCTCCAGGCAAACTTTATTTATTAACATACAAATAAAATATCACCACACTATAGCAAATTATACAAACAATTAATTAATTTGTGGTGAAATAAAAATGTCAGCAGCATCTGTAACAGTAGGCCTCAAATATTCACAGGAGTTTAAGAATGGTCCAGTTACCATTCATACCAGAACTATTTCATGAGTGGAAGGTGGTGTGAACTATATATCAGAAAGAAGATCTTTAATGTATGTAAGTATACAAAATGGTGAGGGAAAAAACCTCTAGCAGAGAATCACAATATAAAGTATAAATTGCATATCAAGGTGTTGGTTTCTATCTGGTAAAGTAACAGAGTGAGGTGTGTGTACATTTGTGACATATCTCAAGTGTCTCTATTTGAACCACTTGGTTTCTGAAATGGATAGATGCACTTTATACTTTAAAAGGTAACTGTGTTTTTAAGATGTAATTTTCTTTATAAGAACTCAAGATTAATTTGACAATGTGTGTTGCAAATAGAACAGTGCTTTCACCCAGCTTAGACTAGACTTGTTTGTGGAATTCTCACATAACATGCAGGAATTTGTAGTCTCCATCTTCAGCAATGCATAGACAGGCTACAGTGGCGCACTCCTGTAATCCTAGCATTTCAGGAGTGGAGAAGGAGATTAAGAAGCCACAGTCATCCTCAGATACACACAAACTTGGAAACCAGCATAGGCTGCATGGGGTTTTGTTCCCAAGAATATCTAGGTATAAATCTAAGCTAAGGAAAGAAGGACAACTATGAAAAAAAAGACATTGAATCTCTAAAGAAAGAGATAGCAAAAATTAGCAGTCATTCAATATTTGTTGGTAGAATTAATATTGTGAAAATTATTTTACCAAAAGCTATTTACAGATCCATATAATCCTGATCAAATTCCCCGTCTCATTCTTCATAGAAATAGGAGAAAAATTCTAAAACTCATGTGGAATTACAAAAATACCCAGATAGATTAAAAAATCAAGAGCAAACAGAACTATTCTGGGTGCAAGGGAGATGAGAGATGAGAGAAAGAGAAAAAAATCAAAATATCAGGTAAACAGATGGAACTAGAGAAGACCACATCGAGTGAATTAACAAGACCTACAATGACATATGATTTTATTGGAGGTTCCTAGCTCCAAATCTTCATATTTGAGTACCTAGTCTGTAGTAACTGTAGAAACCAAGGTAAGGATGTCATGGAGCAAGAGATAGCAGGTTACAGATTACAAGTGGTCTGGTAGAAGAAATGGGGGAAAGAATGAGAGTCAATTAGTAAAGGGGGAGAAAATACAGAAGGATGAGGAAAAATGGTAAATAGAAGTAAGGGTGCCTGGGAAACTCATAAGGTATACTATTAACTATCTACCCAAAAATTAATTCACACAAGTCTATGCATAAAATACATATATAGTTTGAATGAAAATTTCTCACATGTGTTACCAATGCTCCCTCCTAGAGCCAAAGAACATCCAATAGAAACCCCCAAACCAGGTATGAGATGCTACATTTTTTACTTGTTAGTCAGGCTATTCCACTTGTTTTTCCCCTTGGGGTTGAAGATGCCACTTACTACAGACACAGGTCCCAAAGACACATAAATTGGAAATGACCTGAATGCTTCCTCCGTGAGGACTAGCTTTCATGGCATCAAAAGACATCATGAGTGTTTCCAAAGGATTGAAATGTTATCCATCTATGACACCTAGGAACCACAATAAAGAAGAGTATGATATGACAATCCTAAGATTACAGCAGTGACAAAAATATCTTAGCTTTCAACTGGACTTAAGACTTGCTCAACAAGAAGGAAATCATATCTGATGCTAGAAACATAAACAACTACACAGAGGTTGTAAAGTCACAGATCTTGGAGAAGATTCTGAAAACACCACTTAATACAGCATAATCCCAAAGTACATTCTAAATATTTGTTCTTATCCTAACAGGTAAATGTAGCTCTCATCTTTCAAAACTTCTCTTTGCAAGAGATGGAAACCATTACAAAAAAGCACAGCCAATCAAAATGCAGCATTGTGGAGTACAGAGTGGATGCATCTACCAAGTGACTCCAGCACCTAAGATTCAGGGAACATTGCAGATGAGGGAGTTGAAAGATCCTAAGAGCCAGATGAGGGAGTTTGCTCTGAGAATGTGGTTTGTAGTCACATCAGAGGCTACAATCCTAAGATTTCAGCAACATGCCTGTCTAATCATGAGCTGAGCAATGACAACCATGACAGTGTTCAGGGGAAAACCATAAGGACTCAGCCCCACACAAAGAACTAATGAATTCTGAAAACAGGAGCTATAGTCATCATCAAGGTAGAGCACCGCAACTGGATATCCCAAACCAAATCCTCTGACAGGAAATATACATACAAGTAACATTATACATATGGAACAGGTTGTATTGAGGAACATATGTACATACATATAAATATATGCATCTAACAACAATCAATAAAAGGGTTATGAATTTGAAAACAAGCAAAAATGAGTATGTGGGAGTTATTAGAGGGAGGAAAGGGAAAGGGAAATTATATTATTATCTCATTAAATAAGCAGTAATAAAAACAATATTAATAATACTTGAAAATGAAGTAATATAATCAAGAAAATTGTATTTTTACTCAAATAATGACTATGTATTTTGTATAATATTTAGAACTTTAATCTCTAGATAACAATGTCAAGAACCACTAAATATTAATTGCCAATATTTTATGTGTACATTAAATGCCCAAAAGCACATGTTGGACAGATGAAAGAATTATATTTGTTTAAAAGTTTTATTTTGACCTGTTATTATATTTTGAATATCATTTGTTTTATTTTTCATCTTTAATTTTTTTGAAGTTAAAATATAATTGCATCAATTCCCTCTTCCATTTCCTCCCTTGGATCATTCATGCAGCTCACCTTTGCTCTCTCTCAATTATTTCTATCTTTAATTATTGTCACATATTGTTTTAATTTTAAAATGTTCACAATATCTTCCATATGCAAGAATCCAATGGTACTATCTTATCACTACCCTTAAGCATTTTATTATCAACAGTAGAGTTTTGATTTGAACAACTATTAATGAAAATGTCCAGATAACATCTTAGGTCTGAAAAAAATAATTCAAATATTTAGAAATCAGAAACATGTGATTCTCAGTGTCACAGTTTATGGAGAAGGATGTAGCCTGCTATGTGTTGCAAATAAACAGGAAAATAATAAATTCTATTAGAGAAATTTAGCTGGTCATAAGAAAAAGTGACGCTCATAATTAGAGCATTCGTACTATCTCAGAAGTTAATGTCTCTATGGAAATCTTTAATCTCCACCCAAATCACAAGACTCAAGTAGTATCTTTTATTACCACAAAGAAAATCTGAAATTAACAAACTGAGGCAGAAGTGTGATTTAATTCTTCTTTTATTTATTTATTTTTTTACTTTTATTTTGTAGGGCTTTGGATGGAAAACACTTCCTTGTGTATGCTCAGTAAGATCTCAGCTAGATTCTGAACTGAAAACACTGGGTATTTTAAAGGGAAATGTTACAAATCAAATTCAACTAAAAGGTGGAAAGAAGAGATGAGAGAAGTCATAATCATTACAATATATTTCTGCTTATAGTGAAAGATGAAAATACTTGATTGAAAATGACACATACTTCTTTAATCCTGCATACCTCCCTTCTCATGTAAACATACACAAAAAAAAAAAAAAAAGAAAGAGGGATGAGTGGAGAGATGGATGGACAGACAGAGAGACAAGCATTACCACAGAAGATAAATTTGATTCTCTTTACCCTGTACATTGTAATACCAGTTTGGAATACTGTTATTTTAGATTACTGTGAATCAAATTTGTTTGTTTGTTTTTTGTTTTGTTTATTTGACACAGGGTTTCTTTATGTAGCCCTGATTGTCCTCCAAATAGCTCTGTAGACTAGGCTGGCATCGAATTCACAAAGATTGCGTCCCTATACAACCTGAGTGCGAAGATTAAAGGCGTGCACCACCACTGCCAGGCCAATGAATCAACTGTTGAAGATGAGTTTTTAAAACACATATTGTCAGTCAGTAAACTCATAATTTCTACTCTTGTGATTTAAATATATTCATTGTAAGAAGCTCCTTAGTGATTCCTTGGCTCACATGTGAAAATCACTGATTCAGGTGGGGATCCTCACTTCTCTTTCATGTGTATTAAAACATGGTTGGTCTTTGTTATACAGGGAGACAGCTTTTGTCACTATATTTCATTAAAGAATATGGATACATTGGGAGTCAATGTTGTAAAGTATGTCTGAAGACAGTATCTCAGAGAAGCTGAAATTTCTCATTTCCTCTAAAAGCTAAATATGTACAGATTTCATGAAACTTTTACAGAATTCTTTCTAAAATATGAAGAAAAATATTAACTATATTTGTCTTTCTGGATTACAGATTTATATGCTACTGAATTAAATATATCAGAACGGCAAAGGACAAAGAGGGACACTATTAATTAATGCAATATGCTTTGGGTGTTAGCTTCTAGGCAAGGAGAACCAATTGCTGAGATAACTTTTTGACAATAAATGATTCCAACTATAATATTAACGGGATAAACTATTATATATAATATATATATATATATATATATATATATATATATATATATATACCTGTCAATGTGTATATATACCTGTCAATGATAACACATTCATGTGACAAAATATCACATAATTAATATAAAGTCATGTTAAATATGTTATGTTTGGGTAGAGTATTAATTAAAAAAAGGAAGGTAAAAGGAAGCTACAGTAATAAAAAACAGCTTGGTATTGGCATAAAAACCGACATGTGGACCAATGGAATCGAATTGAAGACCCTGACATTAACCCACACACCTATGAACATACAATTTTTGAAAAAGAAGCCAAAAGTGTACAATGGAAAAAAGAAAGCATCTTCAACAAATGGTGCTGGCATAACTGGATATCAACGTGTAGAAGGCTGCAAATAGATCCATATCTGTCACCATGCACAAAACTTAAGTCCAAGTGGATCAAACACTTCAACATAAATCCAGCTACTCTGAACCTGCTAGAAGAGAAAGTAGGAAGTAGTCTTGAACACATTGGCATAGGATATCACTTCCTAAATATAACACCAGTAGCACAGACACTGGGAGAAACAATCAATCAATGGGACCTCTTGAAACTGAGAAGCTTTTGTAGAACAAAGGATACAGTTAACAAGGCAAAGTGACAGCCTACAGAATGGGAAGAGATCTTCACCAACCCCACATCTGACAGAGGACTGATATCCAGAATATATAAGGAACTCAAAAAATTAGACATCAGAAGGACCAACAGTCTAATTGAGAAATGGGCTATAGAACTAAAAAGAGAATTCTCAACAGAGGAAACTCAAATAGCTGAAAGACATTTAGGAATTGCTCAACATCCCTAATCATCAGGAAAATGCAAATCAAAACAACTCTGAGGTACCACCTTATGCCTGTCAGAATGGCTAAGATCAAAAACACTGAAGACAGCTTATGTTGGAAAGGATATGGAACTGGGGGAACTCTCCTCCACTGCTGGTGGGAATGCAAGCTTGTACAACCACTTTGGAAATCAATATGGCGCTTTCTTAGAAAACTGGGAATCAATCTCCCCCAAGATCCAGCTATACCAATATTGGACATATACCTAAGAAATGCTCAATCATACCACAAGAGCACTTGCTCAGCTATGTTCATTTCAGCATTGTTTGTAATAGCCAAAACCTGGAAACAACCTAGATGCCCTTCAACTGAAGAATGGATAAATAAATTGTGGCACATATACACAATGGAATACTACTCAGCAGAGAAAATCAATGACATCATGAGGTTTGCAGGCAAATGGATGGATCTAGAAAAAATCATCCTGAGTGAGGTAACCCAGACTCAGAAAGACAAATATGGTATGTACTCACTCAAAGGAGGATACTAAATGTGGAACAAAGATGACTGGACTGCTACTCACATCACCAGTGAGGCTACCTGGAAAACAGGACCCCAAGAAAGATACGAGGATCACCCAATGATGGAGGAATGGCTGAGGTCTACATGAACAACCTGGACTTGAGTGGTAGCAATGAAGGGCGAGGAAGCTAAAGTAAATGAAAGAAATACTTGTGAGACAATCCAGGCCATTACCAAATCTAAAGCATTTTCTAGGGATCAAAAATAGACAAGTTTAAATGGAGAATGGAGATGTAAAATACTTCTCTTTATGGAGAATAAGTCAAGGCACTCAGTTATGACTCATATTGTTGTTTAGGAGATGAAGACAAATAATTTTTACCTATGATACAGTAACATAATTTTACTGTATTGCTTACTGCTATCTTGAGGAGTGTATGAAATTTTCTGATAAGGGAAAACAGTTAAATGACACAAAAGATCTTGCTATTAAGAAGTAACTATAAAGAGAGTTTATTAAAAATATAAAAATTAGTATTTACTTGAAAGCTCTCATTAATAAGAAATGACAAAGAACAGATGGTATATGTTGAGATATTATTGCCCGAAGCCATAGGCAAGCTAATGAACACCCAAGGCAGACAAGGAGAGTCTAACTTCATAAAATATATTTAATACAATTTATTTAATTTACTTACTGGGAAAATGGTGCTGGTTATATATTTTATTTTGTTGTAAAGTTATTATAAAAATCTATTTGCATGCTTTAATTAGTTTTTTCTCAATGAAATATGTTTTGTAAAGGAATAAATCATGCTTATAAAAGCATGTAGTTGAGTTTATTATCTATAACAAATGTTAAAATTCTGTTGTAAATCATTGTTATTTAATTCTATTATCCTCTTAATCAGGTGGCTTGAAAAATTCCCTAAGACAAATTAATGTTATCTAATTTCATATTTCCAAAACCGAGAAAAGTGCCTTGCTCACCAGCAAATATCTGGAGAATGCAAAAGAGCAATACATAGCATTTTATCAAAAAATTATGATAATCTCTGGAAATCAAATATAGGTAGGAAGAAGGTAATTCATTTACTCTCTCTCTTTCTGCGTGTGTGTGTGTGTGTGTGTGTGTGTGTGTGTGTGTGTGTCCATTTCTCTATATCTGTAGCACGAGTCTTAAAAGGTCTTATGAATAAAAATCAAACCCAGAGACAGGTATTGGGGTAAACACTGGAAGATCAGAGAAGCAGAACAATCCACAGCCACCTCACCTTGCCAGTTCCTCAGCTGATCCTGTTTCCTCAGACTGGAAGCCTCTGAGTCCTCATCCAGAATGAATCTCAGCTGAACTGTTGCTCAAAAGCCTAAAAGCTTAACCAGGCTCTATTTCCTGGTCCTAACACCTTAAATACCTTTCTGCTTTCTGCTATCACTTCCTGAGATTAAAAGTGTGTGTTACATACCATGTTTGTCTTTCTGAGTCTGGGTTACCTCTCTCAGGATAATTTTTTCTAGATCCATCCATTTGCATGAAAACATCATGAAGTCATTGTTTTCTCTGCTGAGTAGTATTTCATTGTGTATATGTACCACATTTTAATTATCCATTCTTCAGTTGAAGGGCATCTAGGTTGTTTCCAGGTTCTGGCTATACAAGCAATGCTGATATGAACATAGCTGAGCAAGTGCCCTTGTGGTATGAATGAGCATTCCAATGCCCAACAGTGGTATAGCTGGATCTTGGGGGAGATTGATTCCCAATTTTCTAAGAAAGCGCCATATTGATTTCCAAAGTGGTTGTACAAGCTTGCATTCCCACCAGCAGTGGAGGAGAGTTCCCCTAGTTCTACATCCTCTCCAGCATAAGGTGTCTTCAGTGTTTTTGATCTTAGCCATTCTGACAGGTGTCAAGTGGCATCTCAGAGTTGTTTTGATTTGAATTTCCCTGATAATTAGGGATATTGAGCAATTCCTTAAATGTCTTTCAGCTATTTGAGTTTCCTCTGTTGAGAATTCTCTGTTTAGTTCTATAGCCCATTTCTTAATGGAGGATACTAAATGTGGAACAAGGATGACTGGACTGCTACTCACATCACCAGGGAGGCTACCTGGAAAACAGGACCCCAAGAAAGAAACGGGGATCACCCAATGATGGAGAAATGGATGAGATCTACATGAACATCCTGGACATGAGTGGGGGTGATAAAGGGCGAGGGTCGAGGGAAGGGGAGCTTGGGGGAGCGGGAGATCCCAGCTGGATCAAGAACAGAGAGGGAGAATAAGGAATAGATGACCATGATAAATGAAGACAACAGGAGAATAGGAAGAAGCAAAGTGCTAGAGAGGCCCACAGAAATTCACAAAGAAACCTCCACAATAGACTGCTGGCAATGGTTGAGAGACAGCCCGATCTGACCTACTCTGGTGATGGGATGGCCAAACATCCTAATTGTCATGCTAGAAACTCCATCCAATGACTGGATGCAGAGATCTAAGGCTAGGCCCCGAGTGGAGCTCCAGGAGTCCATTTAGCAACAAAGAGGAGCATTTATATGAGCGAGAACTGTTGAGACCAAGGTTGGATAAAGCACAGGGACAAATAGCCAAACGAATGGAAACACATGAACTATGAAGCAATGGCTGAGGGGTCCCCAACTGTATTAGGTCCTCTGAATAGGTGAGACAGTTGATTGACTTGATCTGTTTGGGAAGCATCCAGGCAGTGGGACCAGGTCCTGTGCTTAGTGCATGAGCTGGCTGTTTGAAACCTGGGGCTTATGCAGGGACACTTGGCTCAGCCTAGGAGGAGGGGCCTGGACCTGCCTAGACAGTCTACCAGGTTGATCTCAATCCTCAGGGGAGGCTTTGCCCTGGAGGAGGTGGGAATTGGCGGCTGGACTGGGGGAAAAGGGAGGGGGCAGGAGGGGAGAGAACAAGGGAATCCGTGCCTGATATATATATAACTAAATTATATTGTAAAATTAAATTAAATTAAAAAAAAAAGGTGTGTGTCACCATGCCTGGCTGTTTCCAGTGTGACTTTGAACTCACAAATATCCAGACAGATCTCCACCTTTGGAATGATAGGATTAAAGGCATGTGTGTCACCATTTTCTGGGCTCTATGTCTATAGTCACTGTTCTGTTCTCTGACCCCAGATAAGTTTATTAGGGTGCACAATATTTTGGGGAACAGAATATCACCACATGTCTCTGTCTCCATCTATCTATATCTGTCTCTGACCCTCTCTCTCTCTCTCTCTCTCTCTCTCTCTCTCTCTCTCTCTCTCTCTCTCTCTCTCTCTCGTGTGCGCACGCGCATGTGTGCACACAATTTCACAAGACGTTTATAGAGATAAAGTAAAGGCTGCAAATTCTGAACTAACTGGCATCCTACAAGGATATGGCATTTATAAAACAGAGGTTCAGTGATGATCTGTTTAAATATTTAGTTAATGAAGTGCAAAGCTAAGGCTGTTGGCTGAACAAAAAGAAACCTAGGGGAGTTAGAATCACACCTGCTTTTGATCCAAGCATTTTAGTTGGGTAAGAGAGAACCATATGAACTCATCGATAGGGAGGGATAGTAAAGCTGACGGCAATTTGACGGCAATGCAAGATTTCCTGAGACATCCTAATAGCCAAATGGTTAAGCAGAGGATGGGATGACTTTTAAATAGTCCCAGATTTTGGTAGACAAAACAATTGAACTGACAACAGATAACTCAGGAAGAGGAATGGAATAGTGGTTAGATACCATTTTAACTTAGGAAAATCATTATGAAGTATCTATAGAAAATTTACCCATTTCTATCTTTCTCTTTTGAAATAGCAACTTAAGCAGCAATATACATGTGGGGTAAAATTAGAATAAAGCAGATGGGAACTATGGAAATCTGTTCTAATGGCATGAGGAAGAGGCACTCTCAGGCTGACAGCACTGTGTGGCTGCAGAATCGGTTTCCTCACAATTGCATACTAAGAAATCTAACAGAGTGATGTGGGTAAAATTAAAAACATAATAAAATGGAAAGAAAGTAAAAGAAGAATTTTAGTTTTGTTCAAAGATACCAAGTATGAAAGCCAAAATGAAGGTTTGGGTAAGTTATAAAGTTATAGTTGTATCAAATTTCTGAAAGGAATATTGACAACACACAGATCTCAATGAATATGTTGAGTTTAAAATTAGCCTACAATTTCTTTGAGCCTCTTCTCTAAGTAGAGGAAATTAATATCTCTTCTTTTAAAGGAGGTGGAGTTAAATGACTCACATAAAGGTAATAAAATGCCGCAGAAGTCATACATTGCTGCTTTGTGTCTAAAATATAGTATTGACATCTTAACCTGAATCTCAGCTGAACTGTTGCTCAAAAGCCGTAAAGCTTAACCAGGTTCATTTTCTCTACTGGGCCATACATCAAGAGAGAAGAGAGGTACAATACTGTGAAGATAGTAAAAATTCCTCTATCACATGTACACATGCAATAAAACATCACTTTAATGCATAAATAGGTTTAACATATTTGTGTTTTAAGTATCAATTATAAATTCACTTTATTAAAGTTTTATCCACTTAAAAATTATTTTATTTTTTGAGATTATAATTGCATCATACCCCCTTCTCTTTCCTCCCTCCAAACCTTTCATTTACCCTTCCACGTTCTCTTTCAAATTTAAAACTGATCATTCAGTATTCTATAACCAACTGATGTGTTCTTAAGGCAATTTTTCCTGTTCTCAGTATTCCTTAGTTGCTTGTAAATTTTTTTCTAGTGCGTGTGTAGGGTTGAGGCTTTGTGGACTTTTTCTGTACTTGTTGATGCAAACAATCATCATATTTGCACAAATTATATATTTTACGTAGCTGAAGTTTTCCTGTGTCCTGGCCTGCTGACAGTCGGGACAAATCTCTCCCATTAGCATCTCCCAAATAAACATACAGAAACTTATATTACTTACAAACTGTATGTTCATGGCAGGCTTCTTGCTAGCTAGATCATACATCTTAAATTAACCCATTTCTGCTTATCTATAAGTTGTCATGTGGCTTGTGGCTTACCAGTACTTTACATCTTATTTCTCATGGCGGCGGTGGCTGGCAGTGTCTCCTAACTCAGCCTTCCTTTTCTCAGAATTCTCCTCTCTCTTTGTCCCACCTATACTTCCTGCCCGGCTACTGGCCAATCAGCACTATATTTATTAACCAATCAGAGCAACACATTCACAGCATACAGATATCCACAGCAATTTTTATATAAAAGTAATAAAAACTGAATAATCAACCAAAACTGTGGTAGCTATTTCAAAAGTAAAAGTAAATGCTAAAAGTAATTTGCATTCAAAATATTCTTTTTAGTCAATATGCTTTCTGACAGCAAACAATTTTCTCCAATTCCCTTCTGACCTATCACTCTCCTCCTAAAACCCATTACACTCAAAATCCTACTAGCTTTTTGCACTGTGCATATCACCATGGCATTTTCGTGGAGAATTACATCCTTTTAACTTTCATTATAGGTATAAAATATCAATTTTTCACTAGGAAACAAAACTTTAGATTCTAAGAAACAAATCGTATAGTTAAACTAGTAATGTAGTCATTATACCAATATCAAGCAGATATCTTGACAGCAATAAAGAATATATTCAGTTTTACTCAGCATGGTATTTACTAACATATTTATTTTCAAGTTATTGACAAATATAATTAATAAAGCCTTAAGAGTGATGCTATCTCATATATGCAAAAGGCACTATGCCAGCAGAAGAATGGCATTCATCCTTAACCTCAGAGAGACTAAATGCTATACGCCCTTTCTCCTATTATTTTTTATTCCCTGTGAATATGCATCTTGCTGTTTCAATCATCCTAGAACATTTTCTGTAAAATTTTAATATTGTGACATATTTGTATGTAACTATAAGCCCTAGCACATACATGGACTGCCTTTTCAGTCCTTTTAAAGTAAATTTTCTTTTAGTGGGGTACACAGAGTGGAAAGTTTTACATGGATGTGATATTCTGAAACATGTTGACATGGTAATCATTGGTTTATGCTGAAAATGTTCGAAATCCATTTTTATAGGTATCCTGCCATTCTAAAGCACAACAAAACAGGTGACATTCATCTCATTGTAACTAATTGTCTCCTAATAAATGTTTTCCATTAGTCCTCTGTGCTCTGTTCTGCCTCGCTTTTGCATGCAGGATTCTACTCTCAACTTCCATGAGATCAGTTTGTATAGATTCCATATGTAAGTGTGTATAACTTGTCCTTCTCCACCTCATCTATTTGGCTTAAAGTAATAATCTTTCTGTCCATTGATTTGGTCACAAATGTATATGACATATTTGTATATCTGTCAATCAGGTTTCCTTAGCTAAGCTATTCTGAATACTGATAACTTGATTTAATGCAGGAGGCAAATAAACACTGCTGTTAGGTTTCCTTTATTCAGAAGAGTATTTGAGCTGTGCAGTGCTTGGAAGAAATAAATGCAGTGATGCCGAGGTTTCCTGCCTGAAACTGGCAGAACCTATGATTTTTCCTTTCCCTCTGTTTTCTTTCTTGTGGTGTTCAAAGGGCACCGAGTTTCCTAAAGCTTCAGATTTTCAGTGTGTTATTGTGTTATTTATTAGACTCTTCCCTGTGAGCACCTACAACCAAAATCCACACTCCCTGATGCTCTGTAGTCTCTTTATGTCATTATCTCACTGTAGTTCTCAAACATAACACAAGGGTAACAGAATTGAAGGAGATTTCTTCAGAAAATCGTGCCAACATTGGCATTTCTCTACAAAAAATCCCAACATTAATGATGTCTAGTGCTTTCTTTTCCTGATGATAATTTGCTTTGTGATATTTTATATTAAAAAATCCCAGGTTTTCAGCATAATTTTTTAAAACTCCATCATATTTTCTGACACTTGTGAAAAAAATTACTCAAAGGCAAGAAAACCAAGTAAATTTTTTCTCACATACCTCATTCTATAATCAAAAAATATATATTTCTATATTTGAAAAACCAGTGATTATCCCTATTAAGATGAAATTTCTCTTTGTTTTTTTTGTGTATCTTGTACCTTACCTAATTAAATTGTTCAAATATGAATACATTTTCTTATTCATTGTAAAACTCATTGTAGAATATAACTATCATAATTGATGTGAAACATTGCAGTTATGAAGATTTATGTTACATTTTATATATTATTTATATGGTTCTTTTAACTGGAAAATGAAAATTACATGAAGGTAATTCTATACATATAAATTAGTCTATATATATATATATATATATGCTCTAATAATCATATAAATCCTAATTTCACTGCTAATAAAGTCTCATGTCATTTTGAAATTTCATTTTGTGCTATGTTTTGTGTTGACTATACTTATTCATTTTAATCTTTTGTATTTTAAAATAATTCTAGACATTTAACATAATAAACACTTACTTTATGGTTTTTCATTTGTTTTTTTTTTCCTAAATAAAAATCAGCTGTTTTAATCTTCTGCACAAAACATGGTATTTATTGTTTTAATTCACCATAGTACCAGAAGAAATACATTTGAACTTTCATCATGCTAGTTTTAAAAATGATAATTTTAGAATAGTGATCATTTTTTATCTGTCTACATTGTTTTTTTTTTTAAATTTCACAGTATACATTATAAGTGCACATTTCTTTAATTCTTTAAGATTATTTGTTACTCTGGGTGGTGGTGGTGCACACCTTTAATCCCAGCACTCGGGAGGCAGAGGCAGGCAGATCTTTGTGAGTTTGAGGCCAGCATGGTCTACAAAGTGAGTTCCAGGAAAGGTGCAAAGCTACACAGGGAAACACTGTCTCGAAAAAACAAAAGATAGAAAAGGATTATTTGTTACAGTTTTTGTGTTAGATTACATATTTTGTATAAAACTATAAATGAAATTTTTCTGACCAGGTATTTTATGATTACTAAAGTTGGTTAATAAGGTATATGATAAACCAATGGCTTTTGTCTGTTAAGCAGGCATTGATACATCACCCCGATCTGCTTTAATTTCACAGAGAGCAAATTTCATCACAAGTAAATGATGTTGAAACTTGAAATCTATTGTGGTGCACTTACTGGGATACTTGGAATATGCTAGTCATGCAAAATGGGCTTGCAACTCACTTTTCTTATTTCATTGCACAATTTAATAAGCAATTCACTTCTGTTGAACAGCTGCAATTCATGCAATATCAATGATTAACATGTGTTACTTACCCAGTATTCTTAGGAAATCTGTCATGTGATTTATTTATTTTCAGTAATTAAGTTTGAAGAACAAGATTTTTACTTTTATGGATAGTCATCCAGATTGATAACTCTTTTGTGGCTTCTTCAGTAAATTACAATGAAATTGGAATCTCTAGTTAAATTGGAAATAATCTATACATCCCTTAATTCTAAAAACTATGTTGTATTATTCTTTTGCAATAAGCACTATCCATATATGTTTTTATATATATACATATTAAAATAATGAAATTTCATATGCTATAAGAGACCAGCTCTCACCTGTCAAAGGGTTCTTGGGGGTGAAGAGAGAGGAATGAGGAAGTATTAGATGGAAATATAGATGGAGATGACAAGGAAGATAGAGACACAGGGTTGCTACAGGAGGACCCTGAGTCAATACCCAATCACCTCGAGTTTTATTCTAATGGGCTTTTTTATAAACTACCAAGGGGAGAGGTAAAAGACTTTCCCCTTTCAAGATCAAAACACAATGTACAACCAAGTGTAGACACTTCAAAACACCCAGTAACCAGGCCCCTGGCCAAATCATTGTATTATGCAGCCCTGCTGGGTAAAGCAAGTTCAGTTTTTCTGACCTTGAGTAAAGCCTTACTAGGAAGCCTCTCTGGGCCCCCACCACGTGCATAAGTAAATCATATCTATCTGTCATCTATGCATATATAATTTATGTGACATTAGCAATCTAATCTTATTAATATAAAAGGAGTTAGCAGAGATGTGTATGCCTCTAGTGTTCAATTTTCAGAAACATATGGCTGCAACAATCACACTCTGGCCAAAACATTTAGTGCTCAGTTTATTGGCACTGTATATACTACTTCTTCCCTACAACATTTTCTTGAGGTTTAAAGATTTGCTCTGTGGAAAAGGCTGAGAGTTATATCTTTCATGTACACTTGTGGCTGAACCTTGAGGAGTGTCTATAAAAGAGATACACCAAGGGTTTGACATTTTAAAGCTTCTTTTCCCTTGATAAACTTTTTTTCTTCAAATATCTTGGTAATAGTTACAGCTGAAAAAAATTATGAGCTGTTTTGGACATAACCAAAAAATGGATGGGTGATGGTGGCTCTTACACCTTTAATCAAAGCACTCTGGAGGCAGAGGCAGGCAGATGAGTTAGAGGACAGTCTGACCTACAAGGTGAGTTTCAGGACAGTCAGAGCTACATAGAGAGAGAGAGACCCTGTCTCAAAAAACAAAACAAAACAAAAACAAAAATAAAACAAGCAGACAAAAAACTCTCACCACAAAATGGCAAGATTAAAAGTGAGGGGAAAGGGTGAAAGTCGCCAAAATAGAAATGTTCTTTGTACTTATATTTTATAATGCAACATCAGTAAGTGTACTGAATGATAATTTTTGTAGTCTAAAACAATTAGACTTGAATGTCTGTTCTCTCATATAAATCTTTGCACTTTAGTAATTTTTATAGGCAGGTTAAATAAATTATTTCATCAAATAATGTTTAATTCAGAGACCCAGAATTGATAATAGAGTACTGTACCCTAAATGGGACTTCTACAACATTCCCTCAAGGCCCAAGCAATATTGTGGAAATAATGCAAGGAAAGAATTGAAAAGCCAGAGGATAGGGAGGCATGTTATAAAGTGACATCTTCTGGACATGACAGTGTAGTCATCTTGTCACCACAGCAATGGTTTCCTCCACAAGATCTCAGTAAGGTGGGGTCCATCAACATTTCATCATAGAATGGGGAATCGCTCAGCAGGCCTACCCCTCCCTGAGAAA
Source organism: Peromyscus leucopus (assembly GCF_004664715.2). NCBI lineage: Eukaryota > Metazoa > Chordata > Mammalia > Rodentia > Cricetidae > Peromyscus > Peromyscus leucopus. The sequence continues at coordinate 46,966,932 of NC_051076.1, forward strand.
TCATTCTTTCTTTAGTTTCATAGCCACTGATATGTTTCCTATGTCCTAATAAGTGGGTTCCCTGACATGTTCATACAAGCAATTCTATTAAAATTCATTGGGACACATTAGCACACAAGGGCATGGGACTACATGGAGGAATTATTGAGACAAAGAAGAAAAGGAGAAGGAATGAGGGAGCTTATTTGGGTAGAAAATGAACAAATTTCATTATATATACATATGGTTAAAGAATAAAAGGTGTACAAAATGTAGACAATTTAAAAGGGCAAAATGGAGTGTTTAAAACTCTCAGAATTACTGATTTAAATCAGTATTTTATTTAGTGATTATTTTTCTTTCTTTACCTCTTACTTTTGTTGTTGTTGTTTTACTTTTGGTGACAGGGTTTCTCTGTATAGCCCTAGCTGTCCTGGAACTTGTTCTGCAGACTAGGCTGGCCTCAAACTCACAGAGATCTGTCCTACCTCTGTCTCCTGAGGACTGGGATTACAGGGATGTGCCACCAAAACCTGACTAATTATTTTTCAAAAAGTAATCAATTGTCTTACCTAGCTGTGAACCCAACAGGTTTGCATAATGATTGGTCTGGCAAGATAATGCCTACTGGTTTACTAAAAGCAAGAAAATCATGAACATAGACAACCACTCTCTGGATTCAAGTAACACTCCACAGGATGAAACCCACACCTGGCACAATTAACAAGGTCAAAAACCTATGTCTATCTAGGTCCCACAGCTAAATACTAATATTCTATAAATGAGTTGATTAATAAATTTTCCTCTGAGTTCTTATCTTTATATTCACAGATCAGTGTATCTTTCAACAATCATCATAGGTTCATTTTGGAGTTCATGATGATTCATACAGGCACCCACAATTGGTCAATACGAAGTGAATAGGATACTGTGAAGTGCTTGTTTGAAAATAAGAAATAATAACATGCCCCTCCATCCAAGGATCAGGACTCATTGTTAAAAGTGGGCCAGATGATTGTAATAACCAGAAGTAGTGGATATCTGGATCCATATAGTATTTGCTCGACATGGCAAGGGCACTGCATGGATGAATTCAATAGTTGAAACTACACACCCAAGACCTGTATAAGATAATGCCAGCCCAAATCACACAGTAAGAGTGTGGGAGAGTTTTAGAATATTCCATCCAGACTAGGAAAATGATGGTTTCTGGGGGATGCAGAGTCATTTTTCTTCAGGGATGGGACCTTTAACAAGATATGCTCCTGTAGATTGTCCTAGAACCATAAACACACAGCTAGCAGAAAGTGGACCCTGTAGATTTTACAAAAAAAATAAAACCACATGAAGTTTGGAGGAAAATAGGAGGTGGGGAAAAGGAAAGAATTAGGAAGTGGAGAATGAATAGGTAAAAATTTGATCAAAATATATGTCAAAATGAAATGAAACGAGGTAAAAAATGTACACATTTTAAGCCACAACTTCTTTGGGATCTGGATAAGATTTTTTATATATTACACAATTTTCTCAAATTATGATAATATAATGGATTTCTAAGAGTCATTATTTGGATAAGGATTGAAACTTTTCAACAAAGGAGATAAATGTTATAAAGAAAACCTTAGTGCCAACCAAGATAAATATGATCAATATGAAGTGGAAATAATCTGATGAGAAAAATGAGAGGGATTAAATGTATCCCAAGGTAGTTATTAATCATTGTGAATATGGAATACACTGAAGTTTAAGATTTGGTATAAAAACACACCTATCAATATGATGGTTAATATTGTTAACCTAACAATCTAGAATCACAGGAAGCGAGTCACAATGAAAGAGAGTCTAGAAAGTTTGCCCTGTGTGCTTGTCTGTGTAAAATACCCTTATTATATTAATTGAGGAGCGACATCATAGCCAGAGTGAGTAGACTCACTTCCTAGGCAAACAATAGACATTAGCCTTTATAAGACTAGAGACAGCAAGCTGAACAGTAGCGTCGCATGCTGTAATTAATTATTCGCCTCCGTGGACTCTGGATGAAATGTAAGTAGCTGCTTGAATCCCAAGGAAGGTGGACTCTAATCTGGAATTGTGAGCAAAATAGTCTTTATTGTTTAAATTGCTTTTGTTGTGGTATTTTGTCACAGAAACAAGAAGAGAAACTAAGACAACTAAATAAATGAAGTGCTGTTAATATGGCCATTGTTGGTATGAGAGTTTTAAGTTCTACATCACTTTACATTCCTAAAAATAGCTTTATTAGTATTTTATTGTTTTATGTGCATGAAGTTTATGCCTACTTGTATGTCTGTTTACCAGTTACATGCAGCACTATGGAAAATGCTGGGAAGGCAAACAACAGGAAACTGAAATTACAGAGGGTTGTGAGACATCATGTGGGTACTAGGAATTGAAACTGCCCTCTGCAATAACGGCCAGTGTTTTTAACCTCTGATCAGTCTCTCCAGCCCCTTCGTGTTCTCTGTAGTTAAATATTGCAATTCAAGATAAAGAAATAACAAAATATAATGTTAATAGAATCCTTTGTTTTTGTCCAATAATCTCATTCTTAATGTAACAAAGTCATTCCCCTTTGATAAGAACTGTGAATTAGAGAATCATAAATAATAAATAAAAGCATTACACCCTGTTTTCCTTCTTTCATTTTTTCTATGTTTTTGTGTGCCTGTATGTCTGTGCATGAATATGAGACTGTGGGTGTCCATAGGTTGGAGGAGGCACCAGGTGGCCTCCTCTGTTTCACTATGCCTCATTCCCTTAAAAGCAATTTAGTTTATGTTGAGCTTATACTTTTGGGGATGGGAGTGGGAAGGCTTGGCAGGAGGCCAGCCATCATTCTGTATTCTCTCAGCACTGGCTCACAGAAATTCATCCACCTCTGGGATTTTGTAGTTTCAGGTGATAAAGACACAATGCTGGTCTTCATGCCTGCACAGGAAGTTCACTTACCACTGAATCTTCCATTTTGTCCTGGTCTCTTCCTAACTTCAAAAAAAAAAAAAAAAAAAAAAACATTGCCAGTTCTATTTTTCTGCATGCTTTACTATTTTTGTCAAATGTATTTAGGTTGCAATTTATTTTCATTGTTTTAAGTATCACTTATTAAATATTTTACTTTATGAACATAATTACAAGGAAGTATGTTTTATATATATCAACCAAAATAATATGAACTCTCATGTAATACTCTTCCTGGTCTATTGACCTTTCCATACTATCTTCTCAGGAATAGAATCTAGATGTATCTTCAGTGATTTCATTTTGTAAATGCACTACTTATACACATTAAATACCTTTATTTCCATGTTCCTTATGTATAATGCCTCTCTCACTTCATCAAAACACATGCCCTAGTTCTCTTTCAATGTGGTGATATGTATCAGGTATCCTTTGCAGTATTTGAACAGTCCTTTCCTTCACAGGTGCTTTACAACTTAATCTAGTCACAGATTCTTCCTTCTCCACTAAAGAAAAATCAAGTATTTACCTTAAAATATACTATTAAAATTTATCCAGCATTGATAGTCAATGAATTCCCCCATCATGTTATAGGTAAAGTGGTCAATTCTTAGTCTTTAAAAAAATGTTTTCCAGTACAATGATCCCAATTGTAATGAAAATGGAGGTGAGAGTTTATGCTTGTATCTTATTCAAAGATCTCTTACTAAACTTTAATAAGTCTTTACAAAATATTTATTTAAAAGATTGATAGCAGTGTTCATGTATGACTAAGGGGGGTTTGGGGATAGGTTATTTATTGAATCACACTTGTTTACTATTGTGGAGAACTTTTGTCCAGTGTGGTGGTATTGTGTTCACCAAAATATTGTGTACTCTAATAAATTTATCTGGGGTCAGAGAACAGACAGCCACTAGATACAAAGGCTAGAAAATGGTGGCACTCACACCTTTAATCCTAGCATTCCAGAGATAGAAATCCCTCTGGATCTCTGTGAGTTCAAGGCCACATTGGAAATAGCCAAGCATGGTGACACACGCCTTAATCCCAGAAAGCCAGCCTTTAATCCCAGGGAGTGGTGGTAGAAAGCAGGAAGATATATAAGACGTGAGGGCAAGAAACTAGAAGCATTTTGGCCTGGTTAGGCATTTGGCTGGTTAGGATTTGGGCTGGTTAAGCATTCAGGCTTTTAAGCAGCAATTCAGCTGAGAGCCATTGGGATGAGGACACAGAGGCCTCCAGTCTGAGGAGACAAGACCAGCTGAGGATCCGGCGAGGTGAGATAGCTGTGGCTTGTTCTGTCTCTCTGATCTACCAGCATTGACCCCAATAACTGGTCTCAGGTTTGACTTTATTAATAAGAACTTTTAAGACTCCTGCTACAGTCCAGCATTGATGAGGGGCAGTGAACATGTAGAATGAGCATACTGATGTGCCTGGAGGCTGGGTGATTTACAAGACTCTAAAGTAGAATTTACCTAATATTGATGGGTTTTTTGAAGTCATGCAGATACACTGGATATTACCCTTAATGACTGTGCAATGAGTGGCTGTATCACATTCCTTCAGTACTGTTAGTATGTTTGCTGAATATCTTTATATAAGTTATATATTATATTCAGTTATTGAGCAGAATTGTGAGTTTACTATGAAATTTCCATATATTTATGTATTGTAATTCCATCATATTCAATGTCTTCATTATCACTCTGCTACTCTGTAAGGACTCCTTTCTTCAGTCATCATATCTCTGGTCATTTCTTCTTTACTTTCATGTTCTTTTCTCCCCAAATACCAAAAGAGCACACATGAGAGAAAGCATTTAGCATATATCTTTGTAAGGTTGCATTATTTTGTTTAATACAATTATTTCCAGTTTAATCCACATTTCTGCTAATCAAACAGCTCTGAACTTCAATATGGATCAATAAATAAAGCACACACACACACACACACACACACACACACACACACACACACACTGGTCGCCACATAAGTACATAAGTTAATCTCTGTATCTGAAGTGAATCACACAATTTTATTTTGTGTTTGGGGAGCACACATGATGAATTTTACTGTGTTTGGAAGAACAGTCATTGCCACCAACCGTGTACGGTTTTCCCTGCCAATCTATCCATTTGTTGTTTGCTTTCTTGATTCTGACCAGAAGAGAAGGAATCTGATGCATTTTCATCACTTTTTGCCAGATGGCTAGGCACACTGGACACTTTTCAAGTATTTATTTACTATTTGCATTTCTTCATTTGAAAAGTATCTGTTCAACTAATTAATTTGCTCATTTATTAACTATATTACATGTCCGTTAATTTTTAGTGTTTTTCATATGTCCTACATTTTAGTTTTCTCTAGGCGATATTACTTTATATTCTGTAGATGGAAACTGCAATTGGTTTATTCTTTCTTTTGTTGTATAGAAACTTTTAAACTTGATTCTATCCCATTCATCAGTTATTATTATAGATGTTTTAATCTATTGAATTTCTATTCAGAAAGACACTGCCTATGAATAACTCTCAATGTGTTTGCCTGATATGTTCTTCTAGCATGTTTAACTATTCAGATTTTAAATCCATTTTTAGTTGATATTGGTATATGTTTCGTTAAAGATTCACTTTCTTTTTTTCTTTGTGTAATAGCCACATCTCCCACAATCATGTGTTGAAACATTCTTCTTTCTCAGATTCATGTTTTAGTCACCCTGTCAAGCTGTCATAAACCAAGATTTCACTTAGTTTATTTCTTTGTTCTATATTATTCTATTGATTCACATGCCTTATGACTTCTGGTAAGAACACTAACACTGAGGAAAGAATTTCAAGGAGACACTAGAAGATAGAAATAATTCTGATGTTCAAGGAGTGGCAGAACAGGTTTCATCAAAATGAACATACTACCATAAGCAACCTATACATCAAAGGAATTTCCCCTAAAACTCCAATCATATACTCACAGAAATAGGAAAAAATTCCTCAAATTAGCAAGGCAAAATAGGACATATTAAATAGCCAAATTGTCTTCAGCACAAAGAACCATATATATGCATATTTATACAGATAGATAGATATAGTTAGTGAATAGATAGATGTTGATAGATAGATAGATAGATAGATAGATAGATAGATAGATAGATAGATAGATCATTATGCTTTTTAAAGCTATACCACAGAACACTGTTGTCCTTTGCAGCTGAAGAAATCTGATTTAGGTGATGCTTACAGGTGAAGCCTGTTTGTCTTGTAGTGAAGAACACATCTAGCAAATGATTAAACCAGAACAATCTGAAACAGTTCAAATTTCATTCAACCTAAATATGCTTAACTTTATACTTAATTGTCAGGATATATGTAGAAATCTTTATCTTTTTCTTTCATCAACAACTGTGCTATGTTGCTAGTATAATAGTCAGTAAGTAACAGAAGATGAAAAGTAATAAAACACATATCTTTGGAAATTATAAACCTCATACAATTCTTAAACATTTTAAGAATTTTTAAAAACTGTTTCTACCATTCCTACCCTGAAGTCAGAGAACATACATTCCTTCACTCTAAATTCAGTATGATAAATCAGAACCAACAGCCATTCTTTCTGACACAGAAATTGAAAGATTAAATGTCCTCTATGCCAACATATTGATAATAAGTACATAAATAGGCATTTATTATACTGATACTATGTCAGCATTTATTTTCATTTTTATTATTAATATGCTTTCAATTAAGATTGAATTACATCATTTACCCTCTCTTTTTCCACCCTCTATTATCTCTCTGATACATCCAATATGTTTCTTCCATGAACCCAACTCTTGTTAACAATATTTTTCTTTGATATTATTGTTATATACATATATGATTATGCATAAATGTGTATTTGTACATGTATACACAAATATCTTTAGACACACATTTTTGAGCCAATTTTGTTGTTTGAGCATATGTGGTTTCAGTGATGAAATAATTAAGGGGGACTCATCTTTAGTTTCCTGTTGTTCTTTGAGGTTAGACCCCAAAGAAATCTTCCCCTTCTACATTGGCATGTTCATGGATCCTGCCATTGTTCTGATCACTTTTATGCAAACTGTTTTCTGTGGTCTACCTTCCATGATCCCCAAATATACTATGATAACCAATAGATGTCTCATTGGACTTACAGAAATTCAACCAGAGGGCAACCATTCCTGATATTGGAAACCTAAGAAATTTCCCAGGATTTTAAGGTCATTTACCTTAGACAAGAATCTATGACTGTCATATTGCAAGACCAAAATAATTCCTTTTGACATTCTAAAGACTGTCCTTATGTCCACAGACAAGTGTGTTTACTATCCCATCAAAGAAGTCGACCTTTAGAGCAATGGTAGACCATCATAGAAAACCACAACTGGCACAGGCACAATGGAACTACCAATTAATTGTTCTTTTCCCAACCCCAATGGACACAGTACATCATAGACCCACATCTATGGCTTTGGGAATGTCACAGAAGATGGTGCAAAATGATTGCAAGAGCATACCATGAGAGCTACTGTGAAAGAGTCTACTTTCTCATATTACAGTGGGTCAGTTACACAGAGTTATTTTACTATTTTAGGCATATTGTTAAGAAAAATATGATACTTTAGAAATAAATGTAGTAAATCATTGTTTTCTTTCAGCACATTTTATTGAATGTATTCAAAATAAATCTTTGTAAAAGAAACCAAAAGTGAGAGAAAAAAAAAAAAACCTTCAGAAAAGGCCAGAGAGCAGAGAAGATTGTGTGTGTGTGTGAGTGTGTGTGTGTGTGTGTGTGTGTGTGTGTGTGTGTGTGTGTGTGTAGTTTTGGTTTTATTCTTTCAAGACAGGGTTTCTCTGTGAAATTGCCCAGGGTGTCCTGGAATTTGTTGTGTATACCAGGCTTACTTGGAATGCCCAGAGATTATAGCAAATGTTTTCAATAAAGTTAGAGTTAGAAAACTTTGAGCAGAATTAACCTCTTTGAACAAAGAAGAGCATCCCCCAAACTTCAAATAAAACTGCTACTCTGATTCCCACTTCAGTGATAGGGCGGGATTTAATTATTAATACTTAATAGAATTCAAATGTGGGTTCGATTATATAATTATGCTTGAGAAGTATAACTAGGAGCGTTCCTGAAACAAGATAATTGTCTTGCCTCCTAAATATAAAATAACAGGAAAATTACCATGTGTCTTAAAAAAATGTTTCCTTTGATTATCTTAATGAACTTCACCAGACATTTCTAAAAAAAAAATCATCAAAGTATAAATATGGTTATTCCTTACATTCAAGTTATAGTTAACCTCTTATGTGCAGAAAATATCTTATTTCACTTTATGCATATTTTACAATGCTGTAACAATCTAAGCCACAGCCATAGTCCACACTCAGTCTAGGACTCAGATCAGGGAAGTACTTAATCAGTACTTATTCTTTGATGAGTTTAAGAAATGAAGACCAAAATTCTCAGTGACTACTGATTGCAGGACACTTTCATCTTCTGGTCACATGGGTTTATGAAGCAATACTGTACTTTAAAGCTGAAACTGACAATGAAATTGCCTGCTGGAAAGACAGATAGAAATCACTAGCTTTCATAGCCTTGTAATGATACATCGCTTTTACTTTATCTTATTAGTGGTAGCCGTAACTTAATAGACATGATGTTTATATTGCCACTACTAAAGTTTGATCATTGTGGGCTATCATGAAATATTGCTTATTTCATATAAAAGAAACAGATGATCAAATAACTTAAGAAATTTATGCAATTGAAATAAAACTGGTAAAATCATCCCACTAGTTAAAAAGAGGTCTGTTTAATTGTCAAAACAAGGCCTACTAACTGACTGGATATTTGTCCTTGTAAACCTTCTGAGATGAGAGTCATAATTTCCTGTGAGAGCCCACAGTGACTCCATCTTGTGACTTGTTTCCATCTTGACATAAGGTCAGAGATCTCAAGTTTGTCTTTGCTCTTCAAGGCTGATAACTGGATGATTGGCCAAAGATGTGGCTACTAGATATTTTCTCTTCAAGGCTGAATGATAGTATTTTCAGCCAAAGGTGCAGTTACCAGGTGTCTTGAGAATTAAGGAGGTGTTTATGCTTGTTTGTTTCTTGAAACATGGTGTCCTTGAGAAGGGGAGGTCTTTTGTCCCCAATGCTTTGGGTATAAAAAGGTTCTGAGAAATAAACTCGAGGCTGCTACAGTATTGACTCAGAGCTCTCCCAAACCTATCCTGTGTCTCTGTCTTTTCTTTTATGTCCCTGTTTTTCCTATATATCTTTTCACCGTACCCACTCCCTATTCAGAACTATTCGACAGGCCAGGAAGAACCTGACAATTCCCATTACAGTCGCATTTTGCACTAGAAAATTTATTTCATTTGATGAATTTCCCTTCTGACAAAGTGCCCGATGCAGAAGAGGTTTGGTTTATAACTTAGTCATTTAAATAGAATAAGTAATTGTAATTATTAGGATTCAGAAAAAATCCATATTCTTTTATAAAGTTGTTTGATTACTAATATCAAGTAATTAATAATTAAGTCATTTTGTAATTGCATTTAAATACTTCTACTAGAAATATAAGTTGTAATTTACATTTACTCTATGTAAATATTAAGTATGGTGAACTTATGTTTAACATTATCAATATATTATACAACACAAATTCATCCTGAAAGCAAGTAGGATTTAAATCAAAGTACATCTCAGTAGGAAAATGACAAATGTATAAATTCTGCAGGAATCACTAACATGTTTTCAACACGGTCATATGATCAAGACTTCAGCTAACTTTACTTACTATTTATTTACTTATTTTAAATCCCAACCTCAGTTTCTCTTTCCTCTTCTCCTCCCATTCCCTCCCTGCTACTCCTCTCTGCCCCCCGCCTCATCAATTCACTCCTCCTATGTTTCTGTTCAGAAAGGGGCAGGCCCCCATGGGTATCTCTAAGGCACGGCATATTAAGTTGTGCTAAGACTAATAACCTCCCTTTGTATTTAGGCTGGGTAAGGCAACCCAGTATGAGGAATAGGTTCCCAAGAGCCAGCCAGTGTTAAGGACAGCCCCTGCTCCCATTGTTAGGAGTCCCACAAGTAGACAAAACTCCACAACTGTCACATATATGCAGAGGGCTTAGGTTGGTCCCATGCAGCTCCCTGGTTGTTGGTTCAGAATCTGTGAGTGCCTATCAGCCAGGTTAGCTGTTTCTGTGGGTGTTCTTGTGGTGTCCTTGACCCCTCTGACTCATACAATCCTTTCTCCCTCTCTTCAGCAGGATTCCCTGATCTTGGCCTAATGTTTGCCTGTCAGTCTCTGCATCTGTTTCTATCAATTACTAGATGAAGGCTCTCTAATGACAATTGGGGTAGTCACCAATCTGATCACAAGAGATGGCCAGTTTGGGTTACCTATCCACTATTGCTAGGATTCTTAGCTGGGGTCATCTTTGTAGATTCATGGAGTTTCCCTTTCATTAGGGTTCTACCTTACCCTGAAATGCACCCCCCCTTTCCGGTCATCTCTTTCAGTATTCTCCCCCTCCACCTACCCTCCAAGGCAATCCCCAAGTTACTATCCCCTCCTGCCCTAAGGAGATCTCCCAACAGTCCAGAGCCAGAGGCAGGCACATCTCTGTGAGTTCAAGGCCAGCCTTGTCTAAAAAATGAGTTCGAAGACAGCTAGGGTTACACAGAAAATCCCTGTCTCAAAAAAAAAAAAAAAAAAAAAAAAAAAAAATCCCTAAGTAAATAAACAAAAAATAAATAAAATGTGCTTTGTTTGTTTGTTTTGGTTTTGGTTTATGAGTCAAGGTTTCTTTTGTATAGCCCAGACTGTCCTGAAATTTGCCTCTATAGACTAGGCCGACCTCGAACTCACAAAGATCCGCCTGCCTCTGCCCCTGGAGTGCTGAAATTAAAGGCATTTGCTGCCACTGCCAGGCTTGACTAAATTTTTTAAAGGTGTTAAAGCTGTATGAGAAAAATTTAAACACAGCTCTTTAAGTCACAAAAGGATTTATAAGATAGATGTTAGTATTTATTGCCTTATAAGCATGAAAACATTATCAAAGCTGAATCACAACAGAGAAAGTTTTCAATTTACGTGATTTTTCTTTTTTTTGGCTACATTGTATATCTTGGCTATAACTCACATGATGAACTATTTATAAAGTGACTGTTTTTGTCAAATGGAATTCACAATTTACTTGTAAAAGCAAATATTTTATTAAATAAAAATTAACATACATAGAATAGTGACATACATATATACATAACTGTGGTAATATTGTGTTCCCCAAAATATTGTGCACCCTAATAAACTTGTCTGGGGTCAGAGAACAAAACAGTCACTAAATATAGAGGCCAGAAAATGGTGGCACCAACACCTTTAATCGTAGCATTTCAAAGGCAGAGATCCATCTGGATCTCTGTGAGTTCAAAGCCTTACTGGAAACAGTCAGGCATGGTGACACAGACCTTTAATCCCAGAAAGTGATGGCAGGAAGCAGAAAGGTATATAAGGTGTGAAAACCAGGAACTAGAAGCTTTTGGCTGGTTAAGCTTTTAGGCTTTTAGCAGCAGTTCAGCTGAGATCCATTTGAATGAGGACTCAGAGGCTTCCAGTCTGAGAAACAGGATCAGCTGAGGAACTGGGAAGGTGAGGAAGCTGTGGCTTGTTCTGCTTCTCCGATCTTCCAGCATTCACCCCAATATCTGTTTCTGGGTTTGTTTTTATTAATAAGATCATTTAAGATTCATGCTACACATAACTATCATCTCTCTATTTGAAAAGACTGTTTATAATTTTTTATGGATATTCACCCATGACTAAACATTAAAATCTCAAAATACTTCTGTTTAGAAAGCTGTTTTGACTCTGAATCTGTTTGAGCTTGAAACTTCCTGGATCCCCAGTGTTTGATGTTAAGTGTTTGATGACCAGGTTCATCATTTCTAATAATGGAATAAGGTATAACCCAGCTAAACCTTCCCAGTATTTCCAAAGTGATTATTGTTAATGAAGAACTGTTTAAATCCTATATTTGCTCAATATTTTGTTTTCATGATCAGCAAAATTAAAGCATTACTATGAAATACAAGTAGTTCTCTGTGTTTGTATATTATGTTCCTGTGCTTCCCATCATTTTAGAATTCTTGTCTCTTCATTTCTCTGCTGATAATTAAAATATTTTAAAATTAAAAAATTTCAAATGGCAGTTCAAATATTGATGTACGCATAACCAATCAATTGTCTCAAAAATACTGAACATGTTAAATAATTCAAGTTTTCAATTTTGTTAAAGAAAATTCACATAAAATAAAATTTTCTCCTTTTAGAAGTCAAAATTTATTTTATCTTATTCAAAATAAAAAACAAAAACAAACAAAACAGTAAAATTCCAATGTAAACCGAGCCTTCTCTCCTGACCCCCTGTTCCCAAATACCAAGCAGTAGCTTCCCAAATTACCAGGCAGTCACTTCCCAAATTACCAGGCAGTCGCTTCCCAAATTACCACACAGAGACTTATATTAATTATAAATGTTTGGCTGATTGCTCAGGCCTATTACTAACTAGCTCTTACATTTAAATTAACTCATTGTTATTAATATATTTATTGCCTTGTGTTCTGAGGCTTTACCAGTCATCTGACATCTTACTTCTTGGGTAGATGGATCTCATTTTTTTTTCTTCCCCACTCCTCTGAGTCCTCAGTTTGATTTTCTGCCTAACCATATCCTGCCTTGAAATAGGCCAAAAGAGCTTTATTATCAGCCAATGAGAACAATACGTATCACAATGTATAGCATTCCAAAGTAATTTAGAACTCAAGAAGAACTTTACTAATAAGTAAATAAAAGAAATCATGTTATTCCTATAGTTTAATATCAATAAGAGTTTTAGAATTCCTACTTTGAAATATTATTATGTTTTTCATGAAGGTGCTTGACCTTTAACTGAGCTCATTATCATCCATGTGTGTGTTGGAAAGAATACTGCTGGAAATCACCTTAAGTTTGTAGATTTCTTTTTTTAGAGAACTGTTAGTTAACCGGTACTTAAGATATGCTATAATTATTATGTAAATGAGTATGTTTCATTCTTTTTTTCAAGATTTTCAATATAGTTGAGGCTTTGGTTTTGTTTAGTGTTTAGTTTTAAGCATTTAAAATATTGGTTGCTTTGAAAACCCTTCATGTTCCCATCAGCTCACTTTAGTCTTTATGTATTGCATGTCTCCAAAATTGTACTACCAGTTCAATTCTCACCCAATGCCTTAGCTTCCACTGAGAGTTCAAAACTGAATGGACTATTATGATGTGGGCCCTGTTTGGAGTAAGTCAGTCATAGGAGTCATGATGGTAAAAGGTACTTTGTTTCCAGATATTCCCACCTACTCTGCTTCCTGGCTGCAATGAATTAGCCATTTTCCTCAACCATGCTTTTCTAACATGATGAACCACCTCATTTTGGTAACATCACAATGAATTAAATCTTCCTTAGCCCTAAATTTCTGAAATCATGAAACAAATATATCTTTCCTCATCAAGATACTTATCTCAGATATTTAGTTATAGTAATGCAAATTAGCTAATACAGTAATTTAGAAAAGTTCCTATCATCTATAGAAACAATGAACTTCATATGCAAAGAAGGTATTCATCCCTTTTGAGTGGGACTTGTCACTTATTTTCCACATATCTTTTTTATAGTTAGCTTACTCGTTTCATAGATATTTCTGTGCAATTAGTAATTACCTAATTTATATTCTTTCAACCAGCTTTGAGCTTTTTAGAACAGATACTATTTATTTAAATCTTATATCCTTAGAAGATGACATGGACTCCTATTTCTGTACAAGGTCATTCGTAACAACCAGAGTAAAGGGAAAGAAGGAGGAAGAGAGGGAAATGGAGATAATTAGCTGCCATAGGCCTTAAATGTCCTCCACAATGTTTCTTTAATCTTTGTTATAAACTTTTGAGGCTGTATCTTTCCCTTCCTTTTAAATAGGAGAAAAATTGAAGGTTGAAAGGATTAACTCTTTTAACAAAAGACCACACATACTGTGGAAATTAGAAATCAGCGGCTGGTTCCTGGACCTGTCTCCTGCTAAAGTTCATGCTCTTTTCACCACCCCTTGCCTGACTGAAAGATGTGACTTATGCTGCATTTAAAGAGGGATGTGTGGTGTCACTGAGCATTACGCACAGACTGCTAAAGAGCATGGTGTGACATAGAAGAAGAAAAGATTATCTAAGGATAGAAAAGCCATTTTGGGAAAGAGTGGGAGAGAGAAGGTAAATTAAGGGCAAGACCAAATACACCAGGGAAGATGGTATGGTTGAATTCAAAAAGAGATGCAGCCTAGGAAGTTCACTTAGAAGTTGGTCTATTGCTTATACTTCAGACTACATAAAAGTTATTCTCTCCATTTAACCACCAATGACAGAAGAGTGCACACATTCACAGACTGTCACTAGATAAAGCCAGAACAAATCACAGATATATTTATATATAAAACTACCAGATGAATAGAATAAGACACTGTCCTGGATAGTCTTAATTGCCAAATTTACAAAATTTAGAGTCACCTGTAAAGTGGACTTCCAGACAAGCATGTGGGAGATTATCTTGATTTCATTAATTGAAGTGGGGAGGTCTACCCACTACGGCTGGCATCATTTCCTGACTGGGTTCCTGGGCCTTATGAATGGAGAGAAGAATTGAGCTACAGCAGTCATCGCTCTTTAATTTCTGATGGTGGATATGATGAGCCATTCTAAGCTCCTGCTGCCCTAAATTCCTAGACATGATGGACTATACCTTCAACTGTGAGTTTAAATAAAACCTATAACTCTTATTTGCTCTTGTCAGGGTATTTTATCACAGATATAATATCTGGTTGGTGTTAATTTCAAATTTTCATTAAGTATAAATTACATATACTATAATACCTAGTATCAAGTGATGGTATATTTTATGTGCCAATTTCACTGGATCATAAGATGTGCAGATCTTTTCTAAGCATCACATTGGTGTCTCTGTCAAGGTGCTTCTTGATAAGATGAACATTTCATTCCATGACTTGAGTAAAGCAGATCATCTTTACTGTTAAGAATGGGCCTCACTCAATGCTTTGAGGGCCTAGACAATCAAAAAAAAGTCTGAATAGAAAATGAATTCTTTTCAATTTTACTTTCTTCAAAATAGCACCCAAACTGAAGAATCATTGAAGTTGAGGACTAAATCTTAGGGACCTTTGATTAGAAATTACACCACTGAGTCACGTGGTTTTTTCAGGCTTGCTGAGAAACTTGCATGCTATAGAAATTATGTAAAAACAAATTTATTATCTATGTGTCTGACTATCTATTCACCAGCCTACGATCAATCTCATATCTGTCTATTACTCTACCAAATCCTAAACTCTGCAATTAACATATTTCCATAAATGATACAATTGGAAATGTTAAAAGAATTTCAGAATTACAATGAAGGTATTATTCAGGTGCATAGTCATTAAACTGCCAAGAGTGCTACATGCATTTGAAAGAAGTAATATATAATATTTGCACCTTGGAGAAATGTACAACTTTGGCTTATCTATGAACACAAGAAAATATTGTTAAATTTTCATGTATTTCAAAGAATAGTCATTATTACTTCACAAAATAAAAATAATCAGCAAAATAATGCCTATAGCATTCAAACATTAAATATGACTGTGAATAATAGAAATGTGCCATTTAGCTTTGATATTATGACAAATCATTCACAATATAGTAAGTGGAAATGATAATTGACATTGAGGATGGATTTGCATGCATGTACACACATACATATATCTATCTAAATATGCTTATATTGATGTATAATATTAAGATATTTATTTTATTTTTAATGTTCAGTTCATGACATGTAGAGGCCCACAGAGTTTTCCTAGTGAGAACTTACTTAGGGTCTGAGAATCTGAGCTTGCTTTACCCAGCAGGGCTGCATAAAGGGATGATTTGACCACAAACATGGTTACCACATGTTTGGAAGGGTCTATATATGGCTGTGTGGTGTGCTTTTATCTAGCCAGGGGTGGTCTTTTGCCCTGCCCTTTAGTATTGTTATAAAAAGCTGTGTTGAAGAGGCAGAAGGGACCCTTTGGTTATTGACCCAGGTCCTCCCAAGACTATCCTGTGTTTCTGTCTTTCTCCTCTTTGCTATCTTTCTATCTAAAAGTTTCTTATACCTCTTTCCTCCACATAAGAATGCTTTTAAAAGGTGGGAGCTGGCCTCCCACAGATGGTTCCCTGAACATGGGTCTCCACAGTGGGCATCAGAACTTGGCACTTGGGTGCAGAGGAAATAAGAGAGACTGGGGACATGGTGGAAGCAGTTGGACATGTCCAGTTATTAATTAATAATTAGGTGGTAGTATTGTATTCTTCAGAAGTAAAACTGTATATAGATAAAGCAGAATAATTCAAGTAAGGTTGCAGCAAGTATCTCTTTCTCTGTCTAGGTTTCTCTCTTTATCTCTCTCTCAATTTCAATTTATTAAATTAGAAAAAAATATAGGGTTTAGTTATAGGATTATTGTCCATGAAAAAATTTAGGTAAAGAATAGCATTTCCTTAGTGCCAGACATGAAAACAGGAGCAAGCAGTCACTATGAAATTAGCAGTGTGAGAAAGAAAAGATGATATGGAGCAAGGAAAGAATAAGTAGATATTTGTATATTCACTTGTAGAAAGTTTGAAAACTAGGGCAATTAAGGTAGAAGAGCAACAAGTGCAGAGGTTCTTGGTATTCATAGAGGAGCTGTGTCCTTGGTTTTCTGACTATGGGACTCTGGATGCAGAATCCTGGGGGAGAATCAGAGTCAAAATGAAACAATATTATGAGGAACATGAGCCAGAAAAGATTCCCATGGAAGCTTATGGCCTGTGGATATTAATTCAGGACAGCTTAGATCAAAGTCCTGAGCAGCAGGGTAGAATTTTCCCTGAGGCAGATAAGGGTGGAACAAAACCTTCCACTCTGCTGGAGCTGCTGCTAGATGAGAACATTTTTTATATCATCATTCAATCAGGGTCAATTCCCTTTTGACCATGAAGTCAAATTTAAGGTACAGAAGTTTTGAGATGAGACAAGGGAGAAACTGAAGGGCTGGAAATATTTAGTAATTTATCTTTCCCTAAAACTGGAGACTCTTCAGGTCTCTCCTTCTCAGAAGAGTACTCTTCTTCCTTCTGTAGGGGGAGAATTAGACTCACCAGGGTGTCTTCTATCAGAAGGGCAAAGTTATCCATAATTGTTCTGTCACAAAAAGCCTCCCAGAACATGGCAAACTCTTGCTGCTAGTCATTCATCTCTCCTTCAAGCAAGTATTAGAGAAGAGCTCTGTAGCAACTCAGTTACCTTGAACAACCACCTTCTCCCTGAGGCAAGTTTCCTAGGGATACAGCAATAACAATACAGCAATAAAATGCTGCTGTAACTGAGAGTGAATTTTCAGCAACTCTTGTTTGAACTAGGGTTGCATTCAGAGGAACTTTAAGACTGGTATCAGAAAACTTTCAGGGGAACTTTAAGACTATTATTAGAACTGACTTTTTAAACTTTGAAGTACAGAAATGGAACAGTTTTGAGTTCACCAATAATTTTATCTGTGGTGACTCACTATTATTGTACCCTCTGTCTTGTTGTGAGAAAATGTAAATAGTTCTGTTAAGAGATCTCTTTTAGATGTTTGCTAAATTTTGTAAAATATACATAGTCCTATAAAGAGTTTTCTTTTGAATGTAAGTTTGTACGAATTGTGAATAAATATACTAATATTCATGATAGTTGTAAATATGTACAGTAATATTGATATTAGAATTATGTTAATCTGTTTATATTAATGAACAATGGTTTGGTGAAGCTAAGAGAGTTCTTAAATTTGATGGAGCTGCATCAGGAGTTTATTGATTTAAAAAAAAGACTTGACACAGCTAAGGCTGTTATAGACATCTTAGACTTATCCAAAAAGGATATTCCATCTTGGTCATCCTTTACTGCTTTACTGGGGTGTGTGGCAGCAATAAGGATTGCTGTGGTTGTCCCAACTACTTGCAAGCTCTTAGTAGGGACCTGAGTCAGAGCTGAATTAAGCTCTGTATTTTCCCCTGACAGAGGCTGGTAGTCAGAGATGGGTAAATTCTTCTTGCTAGCTGCCAACCTAAGACAGAGTATGCTTGATGGAAAGTGTATCTCCAGGATGGGTAAGATTGATTGGGAAAGAAGGACAACCTAAGACAGGTATAGTCTATCTGAGGGGTCTGAGGGAAACTTTAATATATTAAGAAGGAGGAGTTGTAGAGACCCATAGAGGTTTCCTAGTGAGAAATTACTCAGGGTCCCAGAATCTGAACTTGCTTAACCCAGCAGGGCTGAATAGGGGATGATTTCACCATGGACATGGTTATCAGGTATTTGGAAAGGTCTATACTTGGCTGTATGGCATGCTTTGATCTAGCAAGGGAGAGACCTTTGGCCCAGCCCTTTGGCATTGTTATAAAAAGCCCTTTTGAAGAGGCAAAAGGGACCACTGGGTATTGATCAAGGTCCCCCTGAAGCTATCCTCTGCTTCTGTCTGTCTCCTCTTCACTATCTTTCTATCTAAAAGTTTCTTATCCCATTCTCCTCATAGATACCCTTTTAAAAGATAGGAGCTGGCCTGCCACATGACAGAAGTCTATATTCATTCTCTTGCTATCATTCTATTTTTCTTTCATAAATAAATAAAATAAAGAAATAATAAATTGACAAAATACACTTGGTCCTAGTTTTTTGATAGTCTTTGATATTTCAATTATGTAATGCAGTTCCTCTTAATATAATAATTGATATTTTTTATTTTATTATATTCTCTTATTCAACAATCATTTCTCTACATTCTCACTATATTGAAAGCATTATTATGAGGATTCTGGATGTACCTGTGACTAGAACAGACAGAGCTTTATGCTCTACTATTCCTAGTATAGAATTTTTGTTTATTTGTTTTGTTTTTGCTTTTCTAGATAGAATTTCTCTGTGTAGCCCTGGCTGTCCTGGAATTTGCTCCATAGACCAGCCTTGAACTCACAGATGCCATTGCATCCCTAGTAATGGGACTAAAATCATGTGCCACAACCATCAATCTACTTTAGAATTTTTAATTTAAATTATTTTAATTAGCAAAAATGAACACATTTATGAAATAAATGTTTTATTTTAATATATAAATAAATTTCAGAAAATTTCAAATGGGTTAGTTGTTATATTAGATCATTTTAAATAATTATCTTTTTTTTTTCTAGTGAGTACAATTAAATCATTTCCTTTTCCCATGTCCTGTTCATTATAAGCAATACTGTGGTTAATATAAGTCAAAAATAGGAAGGAAATACTGATAGGAATATGTTCCAATAATGGGGTTGTTAGACATGTAGTAATTCCATTTTTCATTGTGTTGAGAAAATTTCATGTTTTTTTAAAGATGGTGTAAGTAATTCTTGAGATCCACCCATAATATATGATATTAAGATGTCCTCAACAACACTAGTTATCTGTCACCTATTTTCAATATAATATTTGACTTTCTGTAATTTTGGAAATCATTTCATTGCCAAAGACTGTCAACAGACACTGTATCCAGTTCTGACACTGTCATCAGTTCATAGATTTGAACATGACGATTGGCAGTCCGATTGTGCTCTGTCTATTAATACACAAGACAGCTCTTCAGTTCACCAGTTAGTACAGCTTACTTCTGCATCCTAATTTTTAAGGTGAGGTATGAGAAATAACAAACAAAGGTTCTCTTACATGTACTTGGTTTATCAAAGTCTACAGTATTATTCATGCCCATAGATATATATATAAGTGACATGAATATTTGCTTTGAATTTAACCTTTTACCATATGTGTTAGAAAGTGTTCTGTTACCTTCTTATCTGCCACATTCCAAAATTAGTATTATCACTTGCCAAGTGCTATGTGCTCCTGTCAGGTGTCCATGCCTCCCAGGGAAGAAGGAGCATAACATATTCATGTAGGGCTACCATTGCTCTTTGGTTACAAAGGAACTTAGAAGTCTGCACAGTAGCCATGGCAGGGGGAGTGGCTCAATAAGACGGGACTTCTGCTCAGCAGCCAAGGCTTTGCAGCTTTGAAAGCAGAGAGACTCCAAATATCCACTCATTTCCATGGCTACCAACACGGGAGAGCCTGAGGATCTCTGATTAGTTTTGCTGCTTTCAACCTTCTTATTAACAATACAATATAAACTACCAGTAGTACACTAACAGCTCAATGGACATTAATTTGCACTTATCTAAAGATTAAATAGGACAAGCAATAAAAATTAACCATGCTTGTGTGTGTGTGTGTGTGTGTGTGTGTGTGTGTGTGTGTGTGTATGTATGTGTGTTGATCATTTTTGGTAAGTCCTGTCTGTAGAAATATTCATGTACTTGAATATATATATATATTTTAATCAGCTTGTTTACTTGAGTTTTTGACAATTTGAATGTCACTTTATCTCAAGTGTGATTTTGCATATCTCCTCTCACTCAGTGGATTCTTTGTGAAGTATTTTCTGTGCAAGTTTTGTTGTTTGTTTATTTTGTATTGAACTGTTTTGTTCCTTCTGGAACGTTAAACCAAATAAGCCCTTCCTCCTACAAATTGCCTTGATCCTGATATTTTATCACAGGAATAAAAACATAACTAATGCAGATGTGTTGTAATAATGGTTAAACTAATATAAATATTGTTTATAAATAGTATTCTTCAGACAATCATATGTAAACTCTAGCTTTCCCTTTATTTTTCTCTAAGAAGAACTGTAGTACACCTTAAAAAAAAGAAAATGAATAATTATCTGGTCAATAAAACGTCTAAATTATTGGAGGCCTTGAAGAATAGCTGGTAAGTAAAGGATTATGGATGTTGCCATGAAATATAATTATTAATACATTTCTATTTAATGAGCTTATAGAAAATATTTAAATACTAAAAGGTATGGAGTACCCATGGAATCAGGGGTTTAGCTACATCAGGCATGGGATATCTGAGGGAAAAAAATAATCTAAGTACACTACGTTCTTATGTCTGTTAACTTTACTTCTCTAAGATAAAATTCTATCAATTCAATTATAGCTCTATTAGGCATTCAAGGCAGGAATAACTCTAGACATACCAAGCTCTTTATCTATTTGCTTTATTTCTCTGAGATGAATCCTTGTTTCCATAGCTTCAGTTCCATCCAGTTCCCTTTCTCACAGTCCTGCTAATGACTAAACTCCTATGCTTCCAGCCTCATCTTTGTCCTCTGTATCCTCTTTCTCCATCTCTGCTGCTCTCTACTCTTGGCACTCAGTAAACTCTACCAGAAATCTGCTTACCCTCTACAGAACCTTTGTCTTTCTCTCTTCTCTCTCGCCATGCCATTCTGTTCATTTCCACAGAAAATCCCTGTCCCTTCTTTCCCTGGGCACATGGTTCTCTGCCTCCTCAGGATTGTTGTTTTACTTCCCACCTTGATATGTAAAAACCTCTTGTGTTCTCAGTCAATTGCTCTGGAGAACCTCTGGGCCTCCTCAACAGGAGGGGATTTCCTGAGCTTCATTAGCACAAGAAATAAAGCTATGAGTCTCCCCCAGGTGTCTTCTAAGCTCAGCAGGGCAGTTTGTAACTTAGTAGTTCATCAGGTCTACAGAGCTGAACTGTTTGCCAGTTGGTCTGAGCATGCAAGGATTTCATAGCAGAAGACAGCTGGAATATTAAAGGCTGGATAACACCAAATATTCATAATAAATGGCTTTGCCTTTTGACAGACCCTTGGCCAGTCGAAGTTTAGCTTTAATACACAGCTGAATCTCTATAATATATGCTTGCAGCCCACCAGGCAAAGCTATCACAAAATTAAAACAATATGGATAAGAATTAAATATGAAAAAAAACTAAATAAATGAGACAGTGCACATACTATTTACATTAAATCATGTGCCATAATTATCATTGTATTATTAGTAACACTTCTATGTTGAATATTAAAATATTCTGAAGAGCAGAAAACAGATACAAATTATGCAGTAGAAGAGTTGTATCACACCACAGTTCTCTAAACTATTTCATGTAAAAACTCGAGGGTACTACAGTTTCTCTACAGCAGAAGGGAGAGTTGAGGGAATCTTCCTTATTCACACTGTGAAAGTCTAGACTTAACTTTACAGGCTCCATCTTAAGGAAGGGCCACCATTTCAGACCACCTGCTGTACTCAGTTCTAGGAAGGACCTCAGGAATGTGCCATGACAACTCAAATGGATACAAAGCAGTATCTGCCTGTAGACATCCTATCTGTGGTTCCCTGCCAAAGTCTAACCCAATGGTTTCAAATACGGTTTTGTGTCCAATATCTAGACCAATAGTTTCAAAAATATCACCTGGCCCCATATGCCTTCTACCCAATCCTAAACATGTGATTCCTGGCTTGTGGGTTTTTTTCCTATAAAAATTCTCTACACCTGGGCTCTTGGCCGCTACCACATTTCCTTCCATCTGCCCTGTGGTGGCTCAGGTTGAACCTGAATAAAAGAACCCTTATGTAATTGCATTGGAAGCCAGCTCCTTGGCAGTCTCTGGGGGGGTTGCTAGGTACAACAATGGTAAGTCTAATTCTACTATTCCACTGAATAAAACACTCATTTGTTGTATTCACAATGTTTACAGCCGTGTTAGAGGTTTAGAAAGTTCTGTACCAAAATTATTACTTTCTAAAATCTGTTTTATAAGCATATCCAGTTTAATAAAATTTGAAGATTACATCTTAGTAAATTTATTAATATCTTCTGAACATTAATGTTGTATAAAACATGACTTGGGAAATGTTACAGTATTTTTACTCACAATCTGGAAAGTGGCCACTATACTTACTAATGACAGTAAATGTGAGACCAAAATGAGCCATCTTAGAAATAAGACCAAAATGCTTTCACCCTAAAACTTAGCCCTGAGATTTCTCCTTTTAGGTACAGGCCATGAGTTACTAAAACCAGTCAGTTCAGATGCCAGAAACCAGGAAGTATAAAAGTTCAGAGTCACAAGGTAGTCATGAGGTAATGACTGCCGGACTATGGAATGTCCTCTCCCTGGTTTCCAGGGTAACTGACCACAGAAATGCCCCCACCTGAGGACAGCCAATGAGAAATGGTGGTGGGCAACCACCCTTTTAGAAGTAAGATTAGGCCATGATTTCTAGAAAGCCCCTAGAAGCAAGCCAATCAGAATTGTACCCATAATAGCACCCCTAAATGATGTAACCTTGTGGCTTTTGCCTTTAAAAACTGAGCTTGCAGACAGATGGGCACTTCCTCCAGTTGGATGTATTGGATGAAGTCCCTGCCTAGGCTTGAATTGCTTTTGGATATCCAGAATTAAACCTTGCTTTTGCATTCCAGCATGCTCGTCTTTGGTGGTCTCTCTGGGGGTTGCAATCTGGGCACAACAGTAAACACTTCAAATTATTTTTCACCAAACGTAGTTGTCCTCAATTGTATTTTTAATGTAAAACCTTTTTTATAGTCTATATAGTTCTGAACAATCATAATACCCTTAAAGTTAAAATTGTAAATCTAGAATTTAGCAGATAATGCAAATAACAGAATAATAGCAACCAAATACTAATGTTGGCTTTTTTTTTGACTGTCTTTGATGAGAGAAAAATTTTTCTTGGTTCAAGAACATGTTGAAAGGGCCATTTTGAAAACTACTTTGTGAAAAGAAAAGGATTAGGTATTGTTATACTTCTACAGAATTGTTTGTCTTTTATTTGCTTCCAGTGTTGACTGAAAAGATCGTTAGAATCACTGAAAGTTCAGCAAATCCAATGCAAAGCTTATATTAGTTGATAAGATACCTGCAGAGGCACACAGGCAATGAGGAGATTGGATAATCTTGATATTAGTTTAGCTACAGAGAGAGAGATAAAAAAAATGTGCACATATTTGAAAGTCCCCTGTGTAAATGGAAGGAACAGAGATTATGCAGGAAAGTGTTTGATTTATGTATTTAAGGGGCTGTCTTGAGCTTCCAAGCTTGAAAACAGTATCTATGCTTGACTAGAACAGCAGGAGTGGCAGTGAACTATGCAAGTCAATGAAAGAATGTTTACCTATGATGCCTCATTTCCCTTTTGGCATTATATATGGATAAAACACCAGAGTGAGAGATGTGACATTCATTTTCTGGGTGGATTTTGTGAAGTGGTTTTGCTTTTTAAAAAATCATAACAGGGGCTTGGTGCCTTTAATAGCACTCGAGCAAGCAGCGGATCTCTGTAAGTTCAGCCAGCCTGGGTACCATTGAAATGCGACTACACAGAGAAATGTCTGATAACACCTAAAGATTTGGAGCATTGAAATGGATAAAGATTGACAAAATGGGCAAGAAATTAAAGATTGTATTTAAATTACAAATTATCAGAGAATATCTAGGAAATGTCATGAATTAATTGATTTGACAACAACTTTCAATTATTCCTGACACATATTTAAAAATAAATTTACCTTTATAGAGCTACTTTTTGACAAGAAAATTTTGAGTTTGGAAAACCTGAATCCTTTGGATTGTATTTCTTTTATGAGATTCATGTCCTTTAGAAATACATCTCATTTGGGTTTTTCATTAGAGATTTGTTTTTATTTTTTATTTATGTGTGTGTCAAAATATTTAAGAGCTAAACTCTTCAGGATTTTAATAACTTAGGTCTTGGTTTGCATTTTAATTTAATCTAAAGTCACTATATTTTGACCTCCTTGGGTTTCTACCTGCACATGGTGCACATATTTATACGTATATTGTATATAAATCATAATACATGTATTACACACACATAAACACACACACACACTAAGAGATGGATGTAAACATGCTTTCTACCATTTCAATTTGTTTAATGATTAAATCTTGTTCTCAATGCCTACACTGTAGTAAGATGAGATGTGGTAGAAACAAACAATCTAAGTACTTCACAGGGGGACCAAGTGATATGAGCACATCGAAATGCTGCAACTCAAATTCTAAAAGAGTGGCCCAAGTCAGAAATTTAGATTCCTTACTTCCAGCCAGTATTGTAGTTTATTAAATTCTCATTTTCAGTTTAAGGATCTCTATTTTTTAGTCACTTCCACAACATTCATTTTATTTTATTTCAACTTTCAACTGAAAACAATGACTGAGAAAAACATTAACATGCTCCTAAAAGATAATAAAGATTGTAAAAGCAGAAAAACAAACTAAAATGATAAGTTGAGTATTTATTGATTTTAATATATCCTAAGATGTTTTCTTTAACTTTAAAATGTAAGTTAAACATAAAATAACATTATGGTTAAGTTCTCTGAGTTCAAACAGTCTAATTGCTGGAATATAGTGGTTGGCATATTGTATATCATGACTGACACAGGACAAGTAAACATTTTTATGACAAAGAGGTTAGGTATATGTAACAGTGGCATAAAACAAGATTGTGGACTTTAAACGTATTTAATCAGATTACTGAAATGGAAGTTAAAAAAATTGGTCTGGATTGCTGATAAAAACAATGATATTTTACAATAAATCGTTTCAAACTTGTAACATGCCTGAATAATTCCTACTAGAGCTTATAGCACATTGAAGAAGAAAAGTTACAAATATCTAATTTAACTTCATATTTTTTATATTATTTGTGTGATTCATTTTTGTGCTGTTCTCTCAGTTTATCATCAATTAATAAATCCATTTGCTTCTTACTTTTTTTTCAATTGTTGTGCAACATATGATTCCAAATTTAGTACTTAAAAAATCTACCTTTTTAAAAAACATTTTCAGAAATTCCAGTTACCTATACAGAGGTTATTGACTCTGGGCTTTCCAGTGCTGTGTGAGAGCCACAGTTCCCTGGAGTCACACCAAGGACTGTGAGCCTTGAGATTTCTCCATGCTGCCTCCCAACCATATGTGTTTGTTACATGATTCACAATTAAAAATGGCAAATACATTGTTAAAAATAAGAATTGATTAAAATCTAGAAGTACATCTAAGATCACATATGTATGTGTGTGTGTGTATTCAACATTCACTGACTTCTTTGCCATTAATATAAAGAACATGATGTGTAAAAGCTATTTTTCCCATACTTTTTAAATTTTTTTGTCCTGAATGAGTCAATGATATGATATTGATATCAATGAACAACTTAGAAATTATTCCTTACTTATGTAGACAAAATAATGTACACTTTAAATACTTAATTTTACAACTGAAAATGCAGCAATTTGCCCAAAAAAATTCTACTTATTTTCTTAGACCTTGTTATTTTTTAATTTATATTATTTTTATTTTTTCTTTGAACGTTTTTTACAAAGTACTCTGATCATATTCACCCCAGTCCTGACCTCCTTCTGATCTATGTCCTTCTTTCCAACTCAGCCAGCATTTTGATCTTTTGCTTTTTTACACCTATGAGTTCCAAATTTTGCTACCCATGTCATTTTGTTTGGGGCCAATCCACTTGAGTGTTAATGGCCTAAAATGGGCCACACCTTTAAATAAGACATTCTTCTCTCCTAGCAACTATTGATTGTGACAAAGCTCCACAGCCAGTAGTGTGATTTTGTGCCCAATCTTTTCAGTTCCAGTTGATGTGATGTTGAGATCTGAACTAACTATCTTTTACCAGGAGAGGGAAACCATAAAAGATAAACATAAAAGAGAAATGAAAAGGACTTGGGTCATATATCCTGGATGACTTCAACATACTGGCTTTCTCTAGGACTTCCTATCACAAGATTTATATGAGAACGAAGTAATTATTACACATTAAAATGTTGGATTAAAATAAATCATTCTGATGAAAAAATAGGAATAAGTTTTGTATTTAAATAAAATTCAGTGTCTGAAGCAGTGTACTAATTAAAACATTAAAATGAAACATTAAATAATTATGAAAATATTTATAATTAATTCAGCAAAGATTTATGTGATTATTATATAACACTTCTGCATTTTCCACAGTTTTATGCTTGTGTGGATAGTTTTATGTCAACTTATACACAAATTAAAGTCATTTGAGACAAAGAACATTAATTAAGAAAATGTCTCCATTATCCAGGCTGTAGATAAACCTGAGGACTTTTTCTTGGTTACTGACATTGGAGTATCCAGCCCATTGTAGGTGGTACCACCCCTCTGACCAGTCTCCACCTGGTCTCTTAGGTTCTACTTCTTTTAAGAAGGCAGAGACTGAGCAGAAGCCATTGGGCGGGCAAAGTCAGTAATAGCAACACTACTACTGCTCTTCCAATCGACCTTGCTCTGTAGTACTGTTGCCTCCAGGTTCCTGTTCTGCTTGAGTTCCTGCTCTGACTTCCTTTGATGATAAACTGTGATGTGGGAAGCATAAGCCAAACAAACCCTTTCCCCTCCAAGCTGCTTTGGTCATGGTGTTTTATCAAAAAAAAAAATAAATAATAAATAACCCTACCTAAGACAATGCTTAAGATATGGCAATGTCAAGTTAGGAATGGTTCCATTTTCTGACCACTCTCCTCTTCTAGATGAAAAACACAAATGACTATGGAAATAAATCACAGAAATGAGAGTAGGGATTAAAAACTGAGGTAGAATAAGTGCTGTGTTCTGGCATCAGGAATCTCTTCATATAACATGATTATGAAAGATTTTTAGTTTAAGAGATCTCAGGTCTTACTCTAAAATCAGTTGGATATCATCTGCCAGGAAACATCCCTGCCAGTGGATAGGTCCTACAGAGGGCGTAAGGAGTTGGCAGTAGGAGAAGGAAGTGAACCAGGCAATGGTAGTTGGGAGAATCTTGAGCCTGACTGCCTAGCAGCCAGAGTGTTTCTTTATTTACAGAATTTAGTTATACATTCAGGATGTTCTAAAACATAGATCATGTCATTTTTGTTTTTGGACATGTGTTTCACTTCCTTTTGCTCATCTTTTAGTCATCATTAATAAACTATGACAGAACAGAGTTATCATTTCCAATCATTTTCCCTCAAGTTTTGACAACATTAACAAACAGAGTTATCATTCTTACTCATGAACCCCATAACCCAATTTTTGAGAATCTAGAGGCATATGACATTTTGTGCTCAGGCTGGTTGCTTCAAGAACACTAGACCAAAACAAAATCTTCAACGACCCTGGGCATGTTGCCATGTCTCAAGCAATGTATTATTAACTCTTAGTGGTCAGAGTGCCCAGGAAAAATTGTCAGACTAAAGCTGCTGTAGTTATTATTAAAATTCTGGCATAATACAATCAATGTTCACATTTATATCTTTATAGAATTTGTCTATATGTCTAATCCTGGCATTCTGTTGTTCCTTGGTCATATGACATTGTAGTGGTTCTACATGAGCTAACTTCTAAGAGAGGGAGGTCCTAACATCTCATACTTTTATTATCTTTCCACTCCATACTTTGCTCATCAGTATGTCTCTGTGTAAGGCAGGGTTGTATGCCACTTAAATGTCTGAGTGTACAGTGGGAAGAGACTTGTAATATGAACTGCGGACAATTCCTTTAGCCCACTGAATCTTGCTGACCTTTTTGAACTTATTTTGTTTTGAATATCTTGTTCCTGTGTAAGTAGAGGGACAGATATTTCAAGAATGTCTCTTAGCCTCATAAAGAGACTTCTGGCTTCTTCTTTATGTGTCACAACCTCCAAGGCATAAGGAAGACCTTCAAGTAGATCAGGCTATGTCCCTCAATGTGTGTGTGTGTGTGTGTGGGGGATAATATGTTCAGGAGTTTACTGGTTGTGTTTAGAAGCAGCATTCCTGGGAGAAGGCATAAATGACTTATAAGGAATTTTCCATCAATCCAACATCCCCAAATTGTACAAATATTAAAAGTGCCCAAAGTATGCAACAGGTAGAGACAAAAACCAAAGGTGATATGTCAGCCATCATGTGGCCCAGCTTTGCTGGATCTTTGTCAAGCAGCTGTGCTGGCATTATGACTTCTGCCATTCCATTCATATATGGCTACACTAATCATCAAAAAGTGTTAACAGTAAAAAGGACATGATCTAAATTTTTCATTTTTTAATTATGTGCAAAATAAAGTTGGAAGCTCAAAAATTCCAAAAAGATGGTAAAGTGTGGGATTGAAATGAGAGATAAGATCTCTCTGGATCTCCTGCTCTAGCTCCTGTACCCCCCTCTCTGTATATGTGTGTGTGTTTGTGTGTGTGTGTGTGTGTGTGTGTGTTTTTTTTGTGTGTGTGTGTGTGTGTGTGTGTGTGTGTTTATGACTGTTAATGTGGGTTTGTGTGTGTGTATTATATGAGTGTGGATGTGCTGTGCTCACTGGTGGAGAGCATGGTAAGACCATAGGTCAATACAGGTTGTCTTTATGACTCTCTACCTTATTTTACTAATTTACTTATTTTTTAGATTGGTTTTCTATGAACCTGAAGTTTGCTGATGGATTATGCATGCTTGTCCAGCAAGCTCCTGGGAGTCTTCTATCTTCTATTATTACTGTGCCTGACTTTATAGGTTTCTAGATAATTTAACTCAGGCTCCAATGATTGACACACAAGTACTTTAACTACTAAGCCAACTCCCCATTCAAGAAACTATTTTGCATTTATTGTAAATATAGAAATAATGGTATGAATTTAACCATATTTAGATTTTAAGAACATATTCTAAGTTTGGTCTCAACTGTCACTCACAAAATTACTACTTTTATTTTGACTGAAAAAAAAAATTAGACTAGCTCCCTACTTTTTTCTTGGTGTTATTAGTGGCTACCTAAAAAAGCAAACATAAACAAGGTTAATAGGATTCCTGGGAAATTAAGATTCAGGGCAAATCAACAGCATAAACACTGGAGAGTTAAGAATACCTAAGCAATCATAGCTAAGATAATCTTGCACGGAGCACAAGTTTCCATATGCCATAAGCTGGCAAGAATTCTTAAACAGCATATTTAACAAAATGCTAAAAGCAGAGTACAGACTTGAGACTGAAAAACCCTGGTGAGTTGTATTTTGGGGATTCCCCACACAGGTTCAGGCTTTTCCTCCAGATCCCTCACCAGATTCTAAAGAAAGATACAGAGAGCACATCTCAGGGAGTAGTGCAGTAAAAGCAGAAAAGTAGCCACCCTCAAACCTACTTGAACATAATCCTGACTCTTTGGGAAAGGATTCCACCAGAGGACAATCGAGAAAATTGGGCTAGTTTTCAGATTTAAATACCAATCAGATTCTAGTCATTGCTTCCACTGAGGAAAATAAATAAATAAATAAATAAATAAATAAATAAATAAATAAATAAATAAGAAAGAAAGAAAGAAAGAAAGAAAGAAAGAAAGAAAGAAAGAAAGAAAGAAGAAGAAGGAAGAAAGAAAGAATGAAAAAGGCTCAGCAGGAAAGAGATTTTAAAAATAATGTTTGGAAGCACTGTAGCCAGGGAAGATACTACAGTCAAAAACAGAATCTCTATTTGTGGAAAAATAACAAAACTCTTTCCAAAGAGAAAACAATGAAAACCAAGATTCCATGAATAGTTTAAATAATTATGTCGTTCCTTCCTCTTCATAAAATTATATCACAGTTACAAATGGTAGACACCACCGTATGTCTTGCAACTGCAAGATGCAGACTATGCAGAGAAATACAAATCAAAATCACCAACCAAATAGGGGATGGGAATGTAAACTCAACACAACAATTTGAAACCACGGAGCATATAATTTCATCAAACCTAAAACACATCCTCACTTTTATAAAGATTAATAAAAACCTTCACCCTCAAGCATTTTGATAATAGTAGATATGATTCTTCATGACATATATAATTTAAAAACAACCACAACAAGACATTCAAAAATTAATAAGGATGTTTAAAGAAGTAAAACAAAGTTCCAAAGCATATTTACCTGTGAAAACTCTGTTTTCTATACTAGAGAACTATTAAAAAAAACTATGCTGATGTCAATAAATTATTAATATGTAAATGGTTCTTTTTTATTGTATTTCATTTGTGTTTTTCTGTTTTTTAGTTCTTGTTTTTCAAGACAGAATCTTCTCTTTGCAGCACTAGCTATCCTGGAACTCTCTCTGCAGTTCAAGGCTTGCCTTGAACTCAGAGATCTGCCTGCTGGGATTAAAGGCATGTACCACACCCACCCAGCTGTAAATGGTTCTCATGGAAGAGGTTGACAGTATGTACATCTAAATGCATATCATCAATAAGGATGAAAATTGGAGAAAAATATTATTCCTAAGCTAACATGTAGACTACAAAAATTCAGGAAAGACTGGTTAAGCCAAAGAAAGCTGGTGGGAAGGAATGGAGAGATGACTCAGCAGCAAAGAGGACTTCATGAATTTGTAGAGGAGTTCAGTTTAATTCCAGAGCCCACGTCAGGTGCCTATAAGTTCCGTTCCAGAAAACCTTTGACGTTGGGCACCTGCACACATGGCATACACTGATATAGATGCTGACACATACACTAAATAATAATAATAGTAATAATAATAATAGCAGTAATTTTTGGGAGCACAAAGGATCATGTGTTTACATATAACACTAAGGAAACCATGAATGTTAAGCGTGCATGGTTGTCTTTTCAAAGAAATATAGGTGTTACCTGTTTTTTGCCAAGAGAGTTGGTAAGGGAATTGGCATTACCTGTAGGGCCAGGCTATACCTCACTCTCCCAAGATCCCAAAACCAGGACCAGAAATACCTAATAGTCTAGGAAACACTTATATTCTCTTTATGGTCATATACCCGCTGAAGCTTCCACAACCAAGACCATAAGTGGCTAATAGCCCAGATGACCCCAGATGTCTATATCACCAAGCCAACACACTCAATCATCCCTAGGCCCTTAAGACAACACATATAGCCAGCCTATCGATCGAACCCACCTTCATGGAAAAAGTGACATGTAGACTTCTAGTGTAATTATTCCTTACATAGTACACAGGGTTATATAACACCAGGAAAGCCTTTTCAAAGATTATACTGTACTTAAATATGCCTAAAATAAACTCCTTAGTCAGACTGTAGAAGTTTGAACTAACTCTGACTACTGAGTTGTGATGAACTAGATGTCCTTCCTGCCTCACATGGATCATTATTCTGCCAGCTTTGGATGTTTCAAGAGACCACACATACATAATAATAATAAATACTTAAAAGAGAAAAATGAATACACATTCCCATTATGATATGAAAAGAGAGCAAGCACATTAGTGGTTTTTAGGGCTTTGATCAAGGAGGAGTTTTAGTCAATCACTAAAGAGAGAAATATATGACATAATTTACATTCATACTTCCTAATTAGAGAGTTTTCTGTCTCTGTTAGCCTACTTTTTAAAGCTACTGGCAAGCTAAAAAACATTGGGAATATGCTATAGATTACAGTTTAGATATATGTGTTAACAGCTCCAGGTGCTTATTTGTGATGGAGGGAATATAACTAAGGGTCAGAATTTTTAATAATATTCAATTTCATAAACCTCACTAGTTGCATGATGTTACTAAGATTCAAAATATTATTCTAAGGATATATGGTTAAGACCTTTATAAAGCAGAGAAACTAAAACCATTCTATAATTATTTGTATTCAGATATCTGATTGTCATTTGTAAAATGATAAAAATATTTTTCAATACAATAACAGAGTAAGAAAAGAAAATTCTCATGGAAGTAAAAAGAAAAAGAACTAATAAAGAACAATTTGAGAAACAATACAGTAAGTGTGTAGTTTTGATAAAATAATCTTCTTTATTCTGAACAACCATGCAAACAATATAAATAGCAAAAACAATGTTAAACATTTATTTTTAATGACATTTCCTACTTGAAGAAGCATAAACATGATATTCACTAACACTATTTTAACATGATATAGGGAGTTCTATTCAATAAAAAAATTAGGAAAGTATAGTTTTCTGTACACCAGCTCTATATCCTTTCAATAGCAAGTTCTTATTTCCTGAAACAGAGGATTCAGATATGCAAGCTACAAATTCTGATATGCATATCTACTGACATTTAAATACCTTTGACTTTTATTTCTGTGTCTCAGTCTGTTAGGTTACTACTTTTTTTTTTAATTTTTAGTATGTGTGATTCATCTGTATTCACTCAGTTTTCAATAGCTGAGGGTGCATTTCTGTAAGCTTGTATTATACTGTTTTTCTGTTTTATAATACTATATTAAGTAAACTTTAATTGATTTTTGTATTGTTCCATTGTAGCCAAAGGCTTTTCAGAGTCCTGCCTGGTCCTGAAGGCACTTATACAATGATCATTAAGAGGCTTAATATTAACTATAATTGTTTGGCCAATAGCTCAAGCATATTATTGCCTAGCTCTTAGATTTAAATTAATCCAGTTCTATTAATCTACATTTTGCCATGTGGCTGAGGCATTATTGGTCTGCTGGCATCTTTCTCCTTGGGTGGATAGATGGCGTCTCCCCAACTCTATCCTTCCTCTTGCTGTATCTCTGCTTTGATTTGCAACCTGGCTCCATCCTGCCTTGCCATAGGCTAAAGCAGCTTTATTAACCAACGGGAGCAACGCACATTCAGAGTAAGAGAAAGACATCCTGTATCATTCCATTTAAATAAAGGAATTATTTTTAGCCTTGCTGGTGAAATAGTAACATATTTCTATAGGGTATAAGTGATTACTAAATATGCCTGGGTCTTACGAGAGATGTCTTATAGATGGTAAAATCAATATTATTCTTAATGTTGCCTAACATATTTCAGATTTTCCAGTATTGTGTGGTTTAACAAGCAAATGATGGGGGAATGAAGTGCTGTGGGATGTCTTTCTATATGTTGCGAATATGTGTTGCCCTGATTGATTGATAAATAAAATGCTGATTGGCCAATAGCCAGGTAGGAAGTATAGGCAGAGCTAGTAGAAGAGGAGAATGCTGGGAAGAGGAAGGCTGAGTCAGGAGTCACCAGCCAGACACAGAGAAAGCAAGATGACAAGGCAGAACTAAGAAAGAATACCAAGCCATGTGGCTAAACATAATAAGAATTATGGGGTAATTTAAGTGTAAGAGCTAGTCAATAATAAGCCTGAGCTAATGATCAAGCAGTTATAATTAATATAAGCTCCTGAGTGATTATTTTATAAGCAACTGAGGGACCACACCACTCAGCAGGACACAGAAAGACTTCCAGCTAGAAGTAAATCTCTGTCACTCATGACACTAAAAGGTTTTAATGTATTTCTTGAATTGCTACAAATGGCTACATCATAGTTAACTCAGCATTTCTGATTATGAGAGGCTTAACAGTTTTCATGAGTATAGATCATTAATAGCACCTCAAATTTCTTTCAAACATTATGTATATTTTGTATGCATTGAACTCTTTGTAACACATTAAAGCATTCTTATTGAAACAATTTAAGCAATTTCTTATTGACAATTAAAAAACAAAACTAAGTGCCCCATAGTCAAGGGTATAGACAAGGAATTCCATTAGAGTTCATATATGATGTCAGAGAGTCTACATTTTAAAACAAAGTATGTTAGTAGATATAAAATACATATTGTAGTTTTATGTCCTATAGTTCCAGTTTCATAGAGATCTGAACCGAGGACTCAGATATGCAAGCTATAAATTCTGGTGTGCATATCTACTCACATTTAAATGCCTTTGACTTTTATTTCTATGTCTCAGTCTGTTAAGTTCCTTTTTAAAAAATTTTTACTGTGTGAACCAATGTCCAAATCTACATGCATATCCTTAATGTATTCTTCAGTCTATAAGTGTTTAACAAATAGAAACATAGAGAAAACACAAGGGCACATAAAATATTTTGGAAAGTTATCCTTATTGATTATGTATAGATTTATTTTTTTTCAGGTAAATAAAACTGAATTTCAATAGTAGGCATCATGTTTTATGAAGGTAAATAGTATTTGTATAGCATAAGAATATTTATTACTGATAATTTTATGAGGCAGTGGCTTCCTAGAAATGTTGGAGGCAGGAAAGTCCATCTTTTCCACAGAGGAATGTTATTTATATGTTTACCATTTATTAGATAATTTCAAATTTTGCTCCTACTGCCCTATGATATATAAAAATCATACCAGTATTTAAGAAAGAATAAATTTACCACATATTCTTTTCTTCTTCTTCTTCTTCTTCTTCTTCTTCTTCTTCTTCTTCTTCTTCTTCTTCTTCTTCTTCTTCCTATTTTTGCGGGAGGGTGGTTTGAGATAGGGTTTCTCTGTGTAGCTTTGTACCTTTCCTGTAACTCACTCTGTAACCTAGGCTGACCTTAACCTCACAGACTCCTGCCTCTGCCTCCCGAGTGCTGAAATTAAAGGTGTGTGCTACCACCACCCAGCTTTTATTCTTCTTAAAGGTACAAGTTCTTACCTTAGAAGACATAATGAAATGGAGATTGTTTATATATATATATATATATATATATATATATAATATAACAAAATATTAAGAGACTCACAAATTAATATTTACTGATTCCAAAGCATACTTGGTTAAACTGGAAAATGATGTTTAAACATGTCATCAACTCAATCCATCTCATCGAGCTATAATGATATTATCTGAGCCAGAGTGAGAGAAAAGGAGGAGGTGAGAGGGGTGAGAAATTAGTGAGCATGTGTCCGAGTAGCTAATTAAAATATCCAAAGAAAAGAATTAATCACAAAGTGAGCAATGAAGATAGAATAGTAATTTTTAAAGCCAGGGAAGACCATGATTTTGCCAATTGTTTTCTAATGGAAAAGCACATCAATAGATGTTCTGCTGGATTAACAGACATAGAAGTCATGTTAATGTTTCAGAAGAGCAATGGTCCAGGATGGAATGAAAAAGGTAGTAGAGCTAAGGTCATAATTAAAGAAGCCAGTGTATTTTCAAAGTTTATCTTCCTTACTTTTTATGCTCTACTTCAGAAGGAGCTCTCTGTACCGAAATAAGAAGACCTTTGCCCAAGATCTGATATTATGAGAAATGAAAGCTGTAGGTAAGAGATATAAGTGTCTAAATGCTGACCATGTGGAAGGAACTGTTCTGAATCCTGTACTGTACCCACACAGAACCTAACATGGGGAGGACTGCTTCCCACTGTGCCTGTTGGGAAACCTTTATAACTTCTGTTGTTGGACATAAGAAACTACAAAGAGAATTCTACCTAGGACTCTGACTACTTATAGGAAATTTACTCAGTAAGACTAAGGATTTTTATCCAAAATTGGACCACAATTACTTTTATCATACTTAAGGAGCACATATCAAATCAATTTCCTTATTTAAAGATTAGTTAATTGTGACATTCAGCTTGTTGAAATGCCATATGTTCTGAAATGTCTATCTATACTTAACTAAAACTTAACCATGGAAGCTGAAAAGAAAAACAGAACAGAATGTTATATTGGCAGAAATGTAAAGGATTCCTAAATAGAAATGTTCAGGGATATATGCTTCATTATATAATTTTAGATTTGGATATCATCTGATATATCAAAGCCAACGAACTGATATTAAATAAGAGCACATATCCTTATAAGTAGAATTTTCTAAAGTTTCTCAAAGCTCATATCCTTATAAGTAGAATTTTTTTAAAGTTTCTCAAGGCTTACAAATTTTATAATGGTGGTTCAGGAATTAAAACATAAAATTGTTGCTTTAAGAACACATTATCCATCCTGTGTAATACGTTACTCTGAAATCAGGATATGTATCACTTAGTGTTAGAGAAATATCACAAGATGATTCTTAACAATAGATCATGAAGTAAAAATTTTTCTATAAAGTAAGGTAGATGTTTTTAATGGAAACATGATAGCTAAGAAGATAAAAATATTAATGTATAATGCTTAGAAATAGTTGGCATAATCCATTAGCAGATATTAAAGAGGCTGTTTCTATTATAGTTTATATTCTTAGTGCACTACTATGTATCTATTGTGTGAGTCTCCGTTTATTGAGATCTTTATGATTTCTTCACCAAATACCCTAAGCTACATGTTTCAAAACAAAAAAAAAGTTTTCAAAAATACTGAAAAAGAATTCTTAAATTACAATTCAGCAGTGACCATATTCTTCATTCTCTTCTACCTTGAAGAGAAGTTCTTTCCCACTTGAGTTCTTGTGGTCTTTCTAGTAGGTTGGCTCCATATCCTATGATTTTATTTAAATTTAACATCAGACTATAAGAATATCTCCAATATTGCCATACCAGAGGTCAAGCCTTCTGTGAATACATTTTGCTGCAACACAGTTTAGCACATATCATTCATCATTGGTAGTCATGGACACAACCACTGGAAGTATTTTTACTCCCTCCTTGCAAAGAAAATTGTCCCAAATACTCAAATTTATAATCCATATTTTGATTTTTAAAAGTTGAGCCTGAAGAGCTGGCTCATCAGTCCAGAGAAGTCACTGCTTTCTGAAGACCACAGTTCAGTTCCCAGTACTAATATGAGACAGTTCATAAACTCCCCTAACTCTGGCTTGAGGGGACCTGACACCATCTCCTAGCTTTTGCTGCCATCGGCACTGAAATGCATGTGTGCACATTTGCACATGTATACACACACACACACACACACACACACACAACAAATGTTTAAAAAATTAACCTATATATAAACACAATGAATAGTTACATTTGAGGGACAAAGAGTTAATAAAAATTTTAAGTACTACTTTCATTCTTTTGATTTCTCATTTCAAACTTATATACAATAACTTTTCATGTATCTTCCAAAGAGCTTGACCATAATTTACCTCCTTTCTACATATTTTTGCATTTAAATACTGAAATTCTTTTGTTATTGTTTATTTCTTAGAAGCCCCCACAGGACTGACCTAGGCCCTCTGGATACGGAAGATGGTTGTTGGCTCAAACTGTTTGGGGAGCACCCAGGCAGGGTGATAGGGATCCATACCTGGTCTATGGGCAGGCTTTTGGGATACTAGTACCTGTGGTGTGGCACCTTGCACAGCCTTGGTACAGAGGGAAGGGGCTTGGACCTGCCTAGGCTCAGTGTGCCGGGCTCTGCTGACTCACCATGGGAGACCTTGAATTATGGGATGTGGAGATGTGGGGTGGCTTGGGAGGGAGGGCTGGGAGATGGGAGGAGGAAGGAGGGAGGATCTGTGGGTGGTATGTAGAATGGGTAGAAAATTTCTTAATAAAGAAAAATGGGAAAAAAAAGAAATACTCTTCTAAAAAGATCTCTTACATTTTGCTAAATTATACAAAATTAATATCCATACAGAAATTATTATTTGTTTGTATATCCCTGATAATACTATTACACAAGATACTCTGACCATAATGTTGCTTTAAAAAGACCAGTGGAGTCTATATCTGCACACAGTGTCAGAGTCACAATCAAGGAGTTACCAGAAGTGTTTTGCAATAATGATATTGTATAGTTTGAAGAAGCCACATGTTTTATCAATTTTATGTTTGAATTATGCACATAAATTCCACATGAGAGACAGTGTACATGAAATATCATATAGAAGTATACACTGCTGATTAAAATAATCCTGAGCTATGAACTTATAAGTGGAAAAGTAACAGAACATGAACAATAGACAAATTTCTTACCTTCGAAAATGAGAGAAATCCAAAAATAACAAAACTTCGAAGTTGATTACATTACTTTTGTACTAAAATAGTTTTATATAAAACAATTGTAAACAGTATTTTAGAACAATACACATTTGTCATATTACATTTTCAGAGATAAGTGGGTTCTCACTAGACTAAAATCAAGAGGTTTACAAAACTGCTTTTCTAAGAAGCTTCTAGTTGCAAGATGAAATCTTCACCAATAACAGCTTCTGTACATTATCTACTTGGTAAATGGCCCATTGGTCCATTATAAATTCAAGAAAAGCTAGTCAGCCTTTCTCACATTGTATGTTGGGATTCCTCTTTCCCTTCTTCTGTCTTGTACTTTGTTGAAATGGCCTACATAACCCAGAACAATTTTCCTGCCTCAAATTGATTACTGGCCTTGGTTTGACTAAAAACTTACTTCTCATTTTATATCTTACATAATGTG
The DNA here is from genome assembly GCF_004664715.2 of Peromyscus leucopus. Lineage (NCBI taxonomy): Eukaryota > Metazoa > Chordata > Mammalia > Rodentia > Cricetidae > Peromyscus > Peromyscus leucopus. The sequence goes on from NC_051076.1 coordinate 47,006,085, forward strand.
TTCAAAGGATCCAGGAATTTGTAAATGGAAATCTTTTGAGACACAAGTCTTTGTTCTGCTTGTCCCAGTCAGAATTCTTGATGTCTTATGCATGCGCACAAGTGTAAATGTGTTTACAATGAGGGTGTAATGTGAATGTAAGTGTTTCATTTTCTTTTTACAGGATAGACACTGCTTCATCTAACTAAAAGGGTGTTTAAATGAATATTACTTCTATGTGTATCATCACTCCTAAAATAATATAACATGCATTTAGCCTGTATATATAATAGTACAGTGAATAATTCTGTATCTTAATTATGTTTCCACTTACTTAGAGAAACTATTTAGACAAAGCCAACTTAAGGGAGAAAGGTTTTTGTTGGCTCTCGTATTCACCATAGTGGGGAGGTCTCAGCAGAAGTTTGTGGTAGATGATCATATTTCACTCACAGTCAATAAGCAGAGAACACTGAACACTTTTGCTCAGTTCACTCTTCTCTTTGTATGACCCAAGTTCCCAGCCCAGGGAATGATGTCACCCACAATATGCATGGTTTCTGTACACTACCTAATCAATATAAACCCCCATATTTGTGCCCAGAAACCCATCTTTCTGAACATTCCAGAACTCATCCTCTTGAGATTAACTGTCATGACTATTAATAATTACCCATTAATAATTTGGGTACAGATGAGAAAAATTTGAACTTCACTTTGCAAATCAAATGTGAACAAGGGTCAGAAGTAATCCCTTTATTTATTATAAATTGTATCAAATATTTATTGTAAATTTGAGGACCTGATCAAGTCTAGAATTTCAGAGTCAACTTGAGTTACTGTGGAAATAATACATAAAATGTGCATACAGACAAGTAGATAATCTGATGTATTTATCCATATGGTTTTCTCGATTAGATTGCATTTCATGAAAGAAACAATTTGTTTAAACACTGTAAAAGGTCTCTTCATTATCAAAGATAAAACATACAAGGGAAATGTATATTGTATCACTTGACAACATATAATTTTGTGTATTTGTAATTTAAAGTCTCAAAAATGACTCCATAGCAAATTGAACCTCTTCGTGAAGTATAGGATATTCTTGTAGCTAGAGTTTTCCTGCCTTGCCAACAGTCAGGACAAATCTTTGTCACCTGCCAATCCCACAGCCACTCAGTCCCAACCAAGTAAACACAGAGACTTATATTGCTTACAAACTGTATGGCTTCTTGCTAACTGTTCTTATAGCTTAAATTAATCCATTTCTATAAATCTATACCTTGCCACATCGCTCATGGCTTACCGGCATCTTCACATGCTGCTTGTCCTGGCAGTGACTCCTTCTGCCTTCCTGTTCTTTCTTTTCTCCTCTCTGTTAGTCCCGCCTATACTTCCTGCCTGGCCACTGACCAATCAGTATTTTATTTATTGACCAATCAGAGTAACACATTTGCCATACAGAACAACCCATAGCATATTCTGTCATAAACTCTGAAGGATTTTAGCAATGTTTAATTACTGCTTCTGTTTTTTTGTCCTTCTGGGACCCTTAACAAATGTTATTTTTTCATCATGTCAAATCATTGATAAATGCTATAAATAATGGTATTCTGAAATACTAATGAAGGTAGAATTGAAATGTATTAAAATTATAGTTTTTCTGACTCTGGTTCTTCCTGGTTCTTATTCATAGGGATTTAATCTATCTACTTAATTTGTTTCTGTCAGTCTCTGTTTCTTTCTCTCTGTGTCTCAGCCTCAGTGTCTCTCTCTCTGTGTCTTTCTTTGTGTGTGTGTGTGGAGAGAGAGAGAGAGAGAGAGAGAGAGAGAGAGAGAGAGAGAGAGAGAGAGAGAAGAGTCATAGAGTGATCTATTTATTCAAAAGTAATTCTAAATTACAGTAAGTAATATTGATTGTAGCTAGAGTTTTGCTGCCTGACCCACAGTCAGGACAAATCTCTGTCACCCCCAGTCCCACAGCCGCTCAGACCTAACCAAGTAAACACAGAAACTTACATTGTTTAAACTGTTTGGCCTAATGGCTCAGGCTTCTAGCTATCTAGTTCTTACATCTTAAATTAATCCATTTCTATAAATCTATACCTTCCCATGTGGCTCATAGCTTACTGGCATCTTTACATGCTGCTTGTCATGGTGGTGGCTGGCAGTGTCTCTCTCCTCAGCCTTCTACTTCCCAGAATTCTCTCAATTCTCCTCTCTATTAGTCCAGCCTATACTTCCTGTCTGGCCACTGGCCAATCAGTTTTTTATTTATTGACCAATCAGAGCAATTTGACATACAGACCATCCCACAGCAATGGATATCATGGAGGACTGTTACTGCCAGTTCACAAATATATATATATTCCTACTCTTATTTAAGGTATTATGTTTATGTAACTCATTTAAATTGTAATGGATAATCAATAAATACAGATTAATAATGTCTTCTATGATAGTCAAATTTACAGTCATGTTAAGTTTTCTAGGTATACATATATTTCAATTAGGTAGGTAATCTTCATACACTCCAAAGACCTATAGAATATGTCATTTAATATGTTTTGAAAACTTAGACTTTCTGAACAATGAGACATGTCTGCCCCTGGCAGCACCAATTTACCTCAAAGAGAAAGATGAGTGTCAAAGACACTCCATATGGAGTTTATCTTCTTCTTGGTAAAAATTACCATTTGGGCAAGAAACTATTCTTGCCTGGACTGCTTGACAAAATTTTGTATTGACTGGACATGCAGGACTTTTATGAATGTGACCACTGACCTTTTCAATGTGAGATGGTCCTTAAGGTTTCTGCTTCATGGAAGAAACTACCAGACATTCTACAGTACACAGAGAAAAGTGACTGAGAGACTCTAGGCCTGTAGGCTAAAAAATAGATGGCTCAACATTGCAGAACTTTGGGTGACTGTCCAGGCAGCCAGCTGTCTCTGTCATTCTAGATTTTTGGAAGTTACTTACAATGCATTTCCTATTTACTTAGGTAATATTATATCCTTCTGAGATCTTTGATGTAGTTGAAGACTAGACAGTTATAATTATGGCTTTCCTCATTTATGATAAAAGACAACTTAGCTATGAAACCTTAGACTCAGAAATATAAGATAAATAGAATATTTTCTTTGAATTTGCCAAATACCAATAGACTAGATATTGTAACTGTAATTTTTGCTTTCTAACTGTTTTTTAATATGTAATTTTACTATATTAAGGTTAAAACATTCCTTTTTGATTAGACAGAAAAGTGGAGGTGCTGTGGGATCATCTGTATGCTGTGAATATGTGTTTCTCTGATTGGTTGATAAATAAAATGCTGATAGGCCAGTAGTGAGCAGGAAGTATAGGCACAGTGATCAGACAAGGAGAATCCAGGGAAGAGAAATGCTGAGGCAGGAGATATCAGTCTGCCATTCAGGGAGCAGCATGTAATGGCACACAGGTAAAGCCACAGAACACATGGCAACATATAGATTAATAGAAAGAGGCTGAGTTTACGTGTAAGAGTGAGTCAGTAGGAAGTCTGAGCTAATGGCCAAGCAGTTTTAATTAATATAAGCCTCTGTGTGTTTACTTGGGTCTGAGAAGCTGTGGACCAGGCAGGATACAGGAAAACTTTCAGCTACACAGGTAAGTCTATTTAATGGTAATAGGAATTAAGATATAAATTGAGGAAATACATTCACAAATACAGAACCGAGTAAACAACTGAAGTCGTCCTCCATTCTAACTGGGAGAGAATTCAGCTGGCAGTTCAGTCAGACGAGGAATCAGGCAGCAGGGAGAATGGACTCATGACCCTTCTCCCCTTCCTTTTGAGAGGTCATGTACAATGGCAAGCAGCACCACCTATTTCGGGCCCTATAGCCCAAGGTCATGAGCAGAGTAAATACCACTACATTTCCCCTTTTTGTCTAAAAGAGAAGATTCTAAGCTTAATGCAAACTATATACAATAAGAGTGATTATCAAGTATTGTCTAGGAAAAACAAAGGGTAATAACATAAACAAAAAAAATGGAACTACAACCAACAAGAAAAATATCAAACAAGAAAGACATGCTAAATGTCCAGAAATGTCTGGATCATAGGTAAATGGCAAATTACCAAGATTACTCCTATAGCTGTCCTGTTCTGAAGATTCTAACTATAATACATAATATGTTCTAGCTAAGATATGAGAAGATTGCAATGGTAACTATCTGTAACTATCTAGTCTTCACCTCCATCAAAGACCTTATAAGGAACATAATACCTGAGAAAATGGAAAATGCAAGCAAGTAATTTCCAAAAATCTTGCAAAAAATAGACAGAGATAGCTGACAGTCTGGACATTCACCTAAAGTTTCTTAGCATCATTGGGGCAACCAATTTGGCGACAGGCCTAGAATATCTGACCAAAAATTTTCAGAAGCAGGGATTTTGAAAGACCATCTTATCCTGTCTTGGCAAGGTTCAGTAGTTGTTTTTTCTTGTGCCATGCTCATCTGGAAAGGACAATGTTCATACTGTCAGCAGTCAAGGCAAGGGCAATTCTTTGCCCATTTTGTGCCAAGAAGAAGACAAACTTTCAAATAGGAATGTCTAGAAGCCCAACATTCTCTCAGGATCAGATTGATGCTGCCAGGAGTAATCATGTCTCACAACAACAGAATTCTAAGTTATCAAAAAATTTAAATGTCATATTCTCTATGTCTATGAAGTGTTTGAAGATTACCTATCCATCTAACATATATTTCTGTAAATCTAAAGAACCTAACTAACATACTATAGAAATGACAAGCATGGGTTACTATAATTCTATAAGTCTTATCTACCTAAATAACCTAAGTACTAAGGCTACACATTAACAAGGTAAAAAGTCTGTAAGCTGATATACCATATAATGACAATAACCTCAAAATTGTGACAATACACAAAATATCTTAAACAAAGGTAGAAATGTATAGTACAATATGCAATATGACAACAGTATCTTTAATATGTATCAATAAACAAAATATCCGAAACAAAGGTAGTGCATACATACAGTATGGTGAGTGGTAAATATAATTTTACATTTATGTCAATATAAAAAATATTTCCGCCGGGCGGTGGTGGATCACGCCTTTAATCCCAGCACTCGGGAGGCAGAGCCAGGCGGATCTCTGTGAGTTCGAGCCAGCCTGGCTACAAATGAGCTCAGAAAGCGCAAAGCTACACAGAGAAACCTGTCTCAAAAAACCAAAAAAAAAAAAAAAAAAAAAATATATATTTCCAATAGAAGTAGGGACATCTGTACAATATGACAACTATAGTTTTGAATTTGTATCAATATACAAATTATCTTAAATAAGAATATAAAAATAGTTTACATTTATATCAATATATAATAATCCATATCAGTGCAAATTATTGAAGGCTGATAGTTTGCTGAATCAGTTTACTAGTAGATACAATAATCTACTTTAACATACTATACCTATCCATTCCCCTTTTTCCTTTCTAAAGGAGAATACTGACTCTAACTTTTATTATTCCATCCCAAACCATATAACCATCAATCCATAACCCTGAGAAAATGAAACTTTTGGGAGAGGAGCATCTTTTTCTTAGAATTGTTTCCTGCTCTTTGGTGGTGGTGGGGCAGTGGTATCTCTATGGAGTTCTGTAAGGAAGCTTAGATAATTAATTCTCAAAAGGACTATTATAGTAAGTAACATGGATATCATGGAAGACTATTACTGCCAGTTCACAAAGAGAGAAAGAAAGGATGTGGATATTGGTAGGTAGGGAAGTGGAAGGGAAACCACAATCAGAATGCATTTTATAAAATTATTTTGATAAAATATATATAAAATAAAGAATAAATGGAATAAGGTCAGAGCTCACTGTGAAGCCAATGCCTACATCATACTGAATAATTAATTTGTCTTAGATTTACAACTATTTTTCATGTTAAGGGTAAAGTAAAATATAATCATCATTGGGCAGTGGGTACATAAGTCAATGGAAAAGAAGTTCTTACTTCTATTAATGTTAGAAGCTATACCCATAAGGCCTCACCAACACAACTGCCTAAATATGACCTGAACAAGAGCATCACTGACAAATATTCCAAAATGGATAGGGAAGAGGCCACAAGTCCTCAACTCTGAGAAACTCAAGCTACTAAAAAACATTGAGAGTGGGAGAATAGTCTTTATAAGAAAAAGCACATTAATATATTATATAATAACAAAAGCTCATCACTGTAAACACATATCAAAGTGACATTAAAAATACTGAGCAGGTTATATTTAGGAATATATATGGATATACATATATGCATGTAACAACAATTAATGAAAAGGAAGAGGGCATGAATTTGAAAAGGAGCAAAGAGGAGTATATGGGAGGATTTACAGGAGGAAAGGGGAGGAAAAATGTTAAATTTAAATAAAATAGGGAAGGTTGGTATCATCTAGTCTTAACTTATACGAACAGTATCTAAAAGCAGGTCTTCCATGTGCCGGAAACACTGGACAAAGGTGGAGAAGCACAAACTCAAATCCACATACAATGAGTGGCATGGAGAGGAGAGCATATGGGACATATTCATTTCTTTTAAAAATTACATCATGAGAAAAAATAGAACATGATTCAGTTAGTAAAAACAGTCCTAGATTATCTGAAACATAGTATTATTTAAATGTTAGCATTATCAGAAATATCCTTATTTTGATTATTTGCTATTTTTATAAATTCAATTTTATATTAACCAAAATCTCAACATATATATTTTATGATATTAACACATGGACATTAATTCTTTTGGAAATGTTAAAGTATTAATATTTTAATAAAAAAGGTGATAAAGACATTGCTATGAATGCTATTAAACTGCATAAGAATGTAGTCATGGAAGGTGTTCTTTTTATCAAAGTCTTTTTTTTATATGTTTATTTTTTTTCTGAGATGGCATTATGATTTCCATTATCTGTGATATTTCAATATGGCTTGTAATAATGACAAAATATTTATCCTTGAGACATATTCATTTTGTTTAATTGGAAGTTTTTGCCAGGTACTAGTATTGCCTTATTTAGCTTTATAATTCCAAATGTCACACACTATCTACAAATAGATCATTAGCCATAACTGTTTTTAATTAAAAAGTAAGAGAAAATAATTAATTTAAAAGATTAATAGCTACATAACTAGACTTAGTCATTAATTCTTTGCCAAGGTTAACAGATTATTGATATTATACAAGTACTTGAGGAAAATATATTTAGAATTGTGTTTATTTTTATTGAAGAAATGCTTAGATAAATTCTCACTCTTTTTTTCTTCAATTTATTTTACATACCAACCACAGCTTCCCCCTACTCTCCTACTGTTCCCACCCCTAACTCCCTTATACTCACCCCATCTGCTCTTCCTCCCTCTCCATTAGGATGAGGTAAAGTGTCCCTTGGGAATTAACAAAGCATGACATATCAAGTTGCAGCAGGAACAAGCCCCTCCCCACTGCATCAAGACTGAACAAGGCATCCCACCATAGGAAATAGGTTGCAAAGACCCAGCTCATGCATCAGGGACAGGTACTTGTCCCACTACTAGGGGTCCTACAAAAGACCAATTTAGACAACTATCACCCTGATTCAGAAAGCCTAGGTCGGTCCCATGTGGGCTCCCTAGTTGTCTGTCCAGCTTGAGCTTCCACAAGCTCAGGTCAGTTGTCTCTGTGGGTTTTCCCATCATGATCTTGATGCCCCCTGGCTCATATAATCCCTTCACCCTCTCTTCAACTAGACTCCCAGAGCTCGGCCCTGTGCTTGTCTGTGACTCTCTGCTTTTGTTTCCATCAGGTATAGAATGAAGACTCTTTGATGTTAATTAGGGTAGTCACTAATCTGATTCCAGGGTAAGGCCAGTATGGGCACCCTCTCCACTATTGCTAGGAGTCTTAGCCGGAGTCATTCTTGTGGTTTCCTGGGAATTTTACTGGCACTAGGGTCTCCCTATCCCCATATGGTGCACCTTTAGTCCCAGCATTTGGAAGGCAGAAGCAGGCAGATCTCTGAGAGTTCAAGGCCAGCTTGGTCTACAGATCGAGTTCCAGGACAGCTAGAGCTACACACAGAGAAACCCTGTCTCGAAAAACAAAACAAAACCAAACCTCACTCTTATTGTGAGTGTTCTGAAAAACCAATAATTTCCTTGGCATGAAGGGGAATTAAATCTTACAGTGTAAATTCATTATGAGTGTTAAAATTTCATGTCTTGATTAAGCAACAAATACCTAGATCAGATTGTTTTAAATCTCTTGTAGAGGAGACTCCAGCAGACTTCTGAATGGGAATGAAAATATAACACAGTCATCTCAGTGGCAGACTTCAACAAAGAACTAACTTGGGAAGTAGCCTAATGTAAAAAGATAGTATATTCAACTGTAAGGAAACCAGACTCAGTAGCAGAGGTTAACACAGCAGGCTAAGCCTTGCTCAATGGCATCTGGGCTGCCAACTCTCCAGATGATTCCTGTTTGTATACTGTGTTTAATGTCACATAAGTTTACTCATGAGATCTTCTGAAAATTAACTTTGATTAATCTCCTTAATTTTCAGGCATGAATTGGTGAGATGGTAACAAACAAAAGCAGTTGTTTTAGATTGTTACCTGAAATGACTGATAGTATTCCCCCCAATTTAGCTTAATCTACAATATTATACAACATACATTTTATTGGGTTTAGCAAATTTTTCAGAGTAGTATGTCTGGTTAAGAATTTGAATTCATTTAATTTACTGTCCTTTAAATAAAATGATGAAGAAACTTGCCCTTACAAGGAGGAGGAGGAGGAAGAGGAGGAGGAGGAAGAGAGAGGAGGAGAGGAGGAGGAGGAGGAGGAGGAGGAGGAGGAGGAGGAAGAAGAAGAAGAAGAAGAAGAAGAAGAAGAAGAAGAAGAAGAAGAAGAAGAAGAAGAAGAAGAAGATTATTCATTGTGGTTCTGATTTTGCAGCTTTCGACAGGTTGAGAAAGACACTGAAGTTATAGAATGGAAAGCACAAGGTAGTTCTCTGTACTATTTGCAATTCCTTGGGAGCCTAACATATTTTAAAATTTCAAGTTAGAAAAGAGACAATTCTAAGGAGTGACAGGATTCTCACATCTATAAAAACTAAGTTAGCTAAAATGAGTAAGCCATTTAAATAATAAATAAACACCAATTTGCAGTGTAATAATTTTACATGTTTTTTATCTGATTAGTTGTCAGTTTACATCATTTTAAATGTACCTAATTTTGTACTTTATCAAAATGATTTGATGATTTGTTTTGTACTTCTCATAATTGTAGAAGTGTCTTCAATGAATGTGCATATATGTGTATGTATGGATATAGAGCTGGTCATATCAGTATTACAAAACTTCAAATATGTTGATGGAGTTTTCCTTTTTTGACCACCTGCTTCCAAATAACCATCAGGTGCTTTCCAAATAACTGACTCAGAGATGTAATATAAATTATAAATGCTCAGTCAATAGCTCAGAATTGTTACTAATTAACTCTTGCAACTCAGTCCATTTTATTAATCTGTCTGGCTAGTGATTCCTCTAATTCTACCCTTCCTTATCCCAACATTCTCAGTTTGACATTCCTGCCTAACTTTATCTTGTTTGGCTATTGGCCAGTCAGCGTATTTGTTAAACCAATCATTGAGACATATATTCACACAGTGTACAGAAGAAATATTCCACAGCATTCCCTCCTTGTTTCTAATTAAAAGGAAAGGTTTTAAACTTTAACAGTAAAATTATATATAAAAAAAACAAATTATCAAGTAAAAATTGCAGTTACAATATCCAGACTATTATAATTTGGCAAAATTAGAGAAAATATACTATTATCTATCTTATCTTGGTGAGTCTAAAGTTTTTTAGCTAGTTTGCTTTCTATTATAACTAAGGAAAATTATAAGTTTAACTGTCTAGTCTTTAACTCCATCAAAGACACTCAAAAGATGAAATATTACCTAATGACAGGGACATCAGACTTCCTTTGTAACATTGGGGCATCCAACTGTGGCCTACAGAGCTTGCATATCTGACAGACTTTCCTGTGAAGTAGGGAATTTTGAGGAACTGTCCTACTTTGTCTTGGCAAAGTTTGGCAATCACCTTTCTTGTGTTCTACTGGTCCAGTTTGGACAGTATATTGTCAGCAATTGAGGCAAGAGCACTTTCTTTGTCCACATGGCTAGCTTTTGCCATAAAGAAAACAAACTTCATATGGAGTTTCTTGGATGTCCATCGTCGAAATAGATTGGTGCAGACATGTCTCACTGTCATGAAAATCCTTAGGTTATCAAACATATTAAATGCTATATTCCATAGCTCTTTGAAGTGATTGAAGACCATCTATCTAAATATATCTGTGAATGACCTTGAAAACATACCTAAAATGACTATAAGTTTGACTATTAATATGACTATTAATCTGTATTTCTTAATTATATATTACACTTTTAAATGAGCTGCATAGACACACTACCCCAAACAGGAGTTGAAACATACATATGTATAACAAAATCAACTTTAAATTTTTATCAATAAACCAAAATCCAAACCAATGTAAAATATTTAAGATCAATAGCTATTTTTTTTTTTTAGGTTAAAAGTAGATTCAACAATCTACACTTTCATCCAATCATTTCTGTATTTCATCTTTTTCTATGCAAAAGAGATCTTTGAATCTCACATATTTTGTTCAGCTTTGTTTCCTGACAATCACCAATACAACTTCAAAAAAAAAAAAAAAAAAAAACACTTAAGTGATAACAAACATTCATTTTGGGAATCGGGGGGGGGGGCATAGTTCTCTAGACTACTTCCTTTTGTCTGTGGGCACTGTTATCTCTTGGGGAATTTGAGAAAATTAGGATAACAATGAAATCTCAGTTGGAGTATTCTGTGAGGTTGGACCATCTGAGTCAGCAGCATTGAAGCTGTTTTGGATGCTGGATCAGTTGGACCATTGGTTTTCATTGGTGTCTGGTCCCCTTCCTCTGAAAATACATAAACTTCTAAAGGTAACATGCATATCTACATTAATACAAACAGACTGTGCATTGTATGTAAGTCAGCCAAAGGTGTTTTTTGTTAGATATTTGAGCAGGTAAAGTACATATCACATGTCTTGTAGTTCTTTTAGGTTTATTTCTTTTTGTTTGTAGCTAGGATTTTCAGGGGCCTTCCTTGATCAAACCTGATTTTTTTTTTTAACTCAAAATGAATCCAAAGCCTTTCATTTCCTGTGGAAATAAAAGCATAATCTCCCCAAATCAATACACCTTTTAATTTAAATTTTGATGTCAAGATGTTTTCAAAATAGGTAGGCTGGTTTAATCTAGTACTCCTCACAATACAGTGTGTCCTAGAAGCCAAAAAATTCAAAGATAACACAATAGCATACAGGATCCAGACTCTGTGTAGTTTTCTTCTTTGCATGTTTTTTTTTTTTTTTATATTACTCCTTCTCTAAGGACTTTACCCAATTGTCATGCAAATAGGCTGGACATTGTTAATGTAATTATTACCTGCATATATTTGTATATAGTTATTGTACTTATTGTATATTGATTTTCTAGGTTAGTTAAAACCTTCACTTTTTAATTAGACATAAAAGGAAAAATGTTGTGTGATATTGTGATTGTGTTCTGACAATTAAAACTTGCTTGGAGTCAGAGGACAGAGCAATGCAAAAGGACTGTTACCTTAAATATTATACATAATTAGGTATAGTTAATTCAATTTAGACTATCTTCATATTCATAGAGAGATTCATAACTATTCACCATGTTACATATACCTTGTGTTTAATTTAGATTCTAGTACTGCCTTTTAGAAGGATCAGAATTTAAAGTTTGAGACAGTTATATACCTTACATTTTTAAAATCTCATCAACTTTACCAAAAAGTACTAAGTGCAATATAAAAAATATTTTGTGTTCCTTTTTGTTTGCTTCATGATTTAGTTACAGAGTTTTTAAAAAAATGCTTTACAATAAGCAATTAAATATCTTTTCAGTTCAAAAATACAAACAAGCTAACATTACAGATGTTGAAATTAAAGCTTAGTAAATATTTGTCATTTTATGTAAAAAGGGTGAATAATATAGTTATATAACACCAAATATTCTTCAAGCATGTATAGTAAAGTGCAGTTTTAAAGACTCAGTTTATTTTACCTAAAATATTCAAATTTTGTTATTATAAGTAGTATGTTTCTTGTATTTTTACTTTCTTAAGGAGAATATTATTTTAATGTTCTTAAAATTAAAATTTTTAAATATTACCAAGAAAATTATTTAAGGAATGAGGGAGGTAGATGATCACCTAAGAGCACTTGACTACTCTTCCATACCATTTGGCTTTAAACCTCAGCATCTACATTGTGGCTCACAACCACTTGTAACTCAAGACTCAGGGTCTCTGATGCCCTCTTCTGGCCTTTAGAGACACAAGGCATACAGGTGGTACACAGGCATAGATGCAGACAAAACACTAAGAAGTAAATACTTAGAACAAATTATTTTGATATATGTATGAGAAGAAATGTAATTGATAAATAAAATACATAAAGGAGAATTGTGGTTTGTGCTATACAGTTCTCGAGAAAATGACTTAACTTCACGCTTTTGAGACTTGTTTGATACCTTAAGAAAAGAAGTAGTAAATGTGTAATAAGCTGTGGAAATACAAAATGCTGATGCTCTTTCTGAATTGGCTGTTAAAGTTTTACTTTTAGGGTAATATTAACCTGATTATTAGTGTCAAACTTGCCAAAGTAATCTTGTTTTTGATGTTTAATATATAGATTTAAATAGTTTAATATTTTTATCATACATGCATTTTATTATTTTACATGTTTAATTTTATTTACTTTTATTATTTTATTAGTTATTTTTGAGTTTCAAGTTAAAAATAAGATGTAACAAGAACTAACAAAAAATGTAGTCAATGATATTGAAAGACAGTAATGAATATGTATGGCAGGTTTCATAGGGAAAAAAGGGATGTGGAATGTTATATGATAATCTCAAAATATAAAATAAGTTATTAAAATAGTTTTGAACAACATGATATGATCATATCCTCTTCCATATCATCCCAGATATACTCTCTTCTCTATCTAAAGTTTATGTCATTTTTTTTTCTTTTTGAAAATTTAGAGATTATGCATATAATTACAATATTCTTTATTCCCTTTCTTCACTCCAAGACCAAAATGTGTTGCCCAAATATTCTTGGAAGTACGCTCTTCCACCGAAAAGTAGTCAAATAAAGAGAGTATACACTCTTAGCTAATACTAGTAATTCTTTCCCAGAAGCTAACACATGCCATTACTCCTTGGCTAGAGGAGGGATTGTGTGTTTAAAACTCCAATGTTTCTCCATGCGGACATTTTGTCTGTCTTGGGCTTGTACTGTTTTTATTTCTGCTGTCATAACCACAGTGAGATCATATGTGCAGCTGGCCTGCTACATCAAAGGACACTGTTTCCATATAGTTATCCATTAGCTCATGTTCTCACACGTTTTCTGTGCCCTCTTCCAAAATAACCCCAGACCCTTAAGACTAGATTTGGTTGTATATGCTTTACTTACAGTTAAAAATATTGTACTTTCTTATTCTCTGTACCTTAATGAGTTTTAAGTCCTAAGTTAGTCTCTTGTGGACGAAATTCTAAACAGTTTTATAAATAAGAAACACAGAGCCAAATTCAGGGGTGAAAGCCATAGAGATCAGAAAAATAGTGAGAGTCACCAGCTAGCCTTAGCTCCCCACAATGTTGTAGCTTCACAAGAGAACTAGCTTCTTCCTGTCTAACTTGGGCTTTTATTGTTTTGCTATTCTTCCTTCTCATTGGCTCTTAGCCCAGCCACCTCACTTTCGCACCACTGCCTGTCTGTACAGACCTCCAGGTCTCTATGCTTGGTACTGGGATTAAAGGTCTATGTCACCACACTTGGCTGTGTCCTTGAATGCACAGAGATTCTGCCTGCTATTTGATCAGATTAAGGGCATGTGATACCATCTCCTAACTTTTGTTTATGGCTGGCAATGACCTCTGATCTCCAGGCAAACTTTATTTATTAACATACAAATAAAATATCACCACATTTGAGCACACACAAAAAATATCATCACAGTCTCCATCTGCTGAAATGGAAGCTTCTCAGATGAAAGTTTAGAGATACATTGTCAGTGGATATAACAGGAAGTCTCTAGGTGTTTGTTGGATTCTATGCCCATTACACACAACACATTAGAGATAGGCCAATAACTTCAGACTAGAGACAAATGGAAAACACAGTGAAAAGTAGAGAACGCAAATTTAGTCTCATGCTTTTTCAAATAATCCAAGAGGAAACGCTTTCTTTTAATCCCTTTTATAAAACATCAATGCATTTGTGTGGTTTTAGGTTATCTTTAAGAAGTTAAATGATTTTTAAAAAATGAGATATTTCTTGGTAACATTGTAATTATTCTTGAAGTATTGTCAACAAAGACTACTTCTTTCAAAAGTGCCATCACCAACAAAAGAACACTCTCTAGAAAATAATAATCCATGCAGGGCAATTGATTTATATGAACACTTGGGTATAATTCAGTAAGATCTGTGTGCTCAATGGATTTTGTTTGTCATGCCTGGACCATATTGCAAACACAATTGCATTTGGCAGAAGTCCCATAAAAAGCACCTTAAAGACTATAATTATCATGCTTGTATCTATATAGTAGATGACATTACATTTTTATGATTTATTTATCGTATTTCATTTCACTGATTCACCTTCAGAATATGCATTGAAACTCACTACATTGCAACATTACTTTGTCACACCAATTTTTTATATTCAAAATTAAGTTGTTACTAACCTGAAATTTAACAAAATACAGTATGTCATAGGCCTTACATGTGGCTAATTTGTAGAGAGGGGTTTTTACTTTAAGAAATAAGCTCTTACCTGCTCCAGTCTAAGCTTATCAGCATGTGTAAGCGGGGATGGTTTTCTGAAGTGTCGCAAACTGAACAACAGCTTTTACAACTGTGTTGACAAGTACTTTCCTCCCTTGACATTTTGCTATTTCAGGAAAAGATGCAAAATGTGTATGTGTGTGTGTGTGTTTAATGTGTGTGTGTTTTGTGTTTTTTAGAACCACTTAAACTTGAAAGGGCAAAGTTTAAAAAAATAAAATTTAAGGAATAAATCAATTCTGATAAAATATTAATCAGAAGATTTCTTTGAAGTAAAATATTTTGTAGAAACAGATATAAAATTGCTTTGACCTTTCACGTACAATAGAGAGCAAGCAATTGCTCTTTCATCAGTAGAATGTCTCATCCGTATTTGACAGAATAGCTAGGGAATAGGAGTGAATCTTAGCTAATACATTTGGAACTGAGTCTCAGAGTCTAAATGTAGATCAAGGTTAATCACCATTTGCATAATAGTTTTTTCTCAATCTAAAATGGGAAACTTACTCATATATTTCATAATAACAAAAGCAATAGATCTGTAAGGTATTATTCACTTCCATAATTTTGAAAGTAACCTGGCATGATATTTTATATTTAATTGACAGTAGACAATTAATGATAAAAGAAAGTGTATTGTTATTTAAAATAATAACTAGGTATTTGTGATCAGTAAAGCACATAAAATTTTACTTCTCATGTGATCTCTGATATCAAATTCTCTGTAAGTCAAATTTAAGGAGAAAGTTTAGCATGTAAAATTGAATATGAGGAAAATGTACATAATTTACTATACTCCTAATTATTTTTTTAGGTATGCTTCTATTTATTATTTTTTACCATACTATAAATTATATTTAAAAAACTTAAAAAAAAAACCAAGATGTGGAGACTGCACAGCCACACATTATGCATAGAAAAAGTCCTTAGAGCACACAGCTCTAAATGGGATGTGTCCATTAGATTCCTCTTCTCAGAGCTCAGGGAACCTTGCTGATGATGAGACAGAAACAATGTAAGAGACAGAGGGGCTGGAGGACACCAGGAGAACAAGGCCCTATGACTCTGCTAGGCAAAGTTCATAGGAACTCACAGAGACTGAAGCACCAAGCACAGGCCTACATGAGTCTGCACCTCATCCTCTGCATGAATGTTATATATTATAGTTATTGCCTTAGTATTTTTATGGGACTCCTGAGTGTGTTAGTGAGTGTGTCTCTGATTCTTGTGCCTGCTTTTGGGGCTCTTTTCCTTTTGTTAGGTTTGTTGTCCAACTTCTGTGTGATGGCTTTTGCTTCATCTTATATCTTATTTTGTCATGTTTTCTTGCTATCTTCGAGAAGCCTGTTCTTTTCAAATGAGAAACAGAAAGGGAGTGGATCCAGAGTAAATGGGAGGTGGAGAGTGGGAGGAATAAAGAGAGGAGAAAGTGTCATCAGGATGTATTGTATGAGAAAATAATCTATTTTAAATAAAAGTGAATAATAAAAAATAAAATTAAAAAAGACAAAAAGGTGAAAACAGTGGAAAAAAGTTTGTAGTAGCTTGATTCACTTTTTTAATGATAAACTTGAATGAAACAATAACTTTAGCATTGAGAGTACTAATATTCATTTTTGTGTCTATTTTAATGGGTTTACTCAAAGTATTATCATGTTGCTTAAATGTGTACATGTTATGGCTCTTCACTTTGTGATTTTGTGGGAATCCTTAAAGTAGGAACAGGTGTGTCTCTGACTCCTTTGTCTGCTCTTGGAACTATTTTCTTCATGTTCAGCTGTCTTGTCCAGTCTCAATGCAAGGACTTTTGCATGTCTTATTGTATCTTGTTTTGTTTGTCTCTTGTCTCTTGGAGGCCTGCTCTTTTCTGAAGAGGAAACAGAGGACAAGTGCATCTGGGGAGGAATCAGTCCTACAAACACAGATACAAATAAGATTGTATGGATGGAACAGGTTATATTTAGGAATATATATGTGTACACATATACATATGTGATAACAATAAAAAATGCCATGGATATGAATAGGGGTGGGGCTATATAGGACGGTTTAGAGGGAGAAATGTTTTTTATTATATTATATTCTCAAAATTAAAAAGTGAAAATTATAGATATGGTGATATTTTATTTGTACTGAAATGTGATTTTATTTGTATGTTAATAAATAAAGTTGCCTGAGGGCCAGAGCTAATAGCAACCCATTGAAGAAGCTAGGTGTTGGTGGTGCACGCCTTTAATCCCAGCTCTTGGAAGGCAAAGCTAGGCGGATCTCTGTGTGTTCAAAGATACAGCCAGCATGGAGACACACGCCTTTAATTTCAATACCAACCATAGAAGACCTGGAGGTCTGTACAGACAGGCAGTTACTAGGAGGTCATGTGGTTGGGTATACAACCAATGAGAAGGTAGAACAGAAAGTCTATATAAAGACAGACACACAGGAAGTAGGTCTCTTTCGGAGAGGTAGGGCAACAGCGACAGTGAAGGGTAAGGTTTTTTACTCTTAGCTATTGCTCTGACCTCTTGGCTTTCATCTCTGTATTGGCTCTGTATTTCTTATTGAATAAGACGGTTACTTCTACAGACAGATGTGTATATTTCTTCATTTTTTGACACTGCCTTGATGTTTCTAATTTTTCCTATCTTCGTAGGAATTTGCCCATTTTTTCCCTATGTTTTCCAACTTACCCAAATATAGTTGATATAATAGTCTCTAAAGATATCTGGTTTTAGTTTGGTTCGTTACCAGTGTAGTATTTAAATACCCTGCAAAAACATTGAATTTCCTGTTCATTAACTTAGCCATCTATATTTCCCTCATGGCTAGTTTCTCTAAACTATAGCTAATCTACCTAGCTTAAAGTTTTCATCAATCCTAAATCAGTTTTCATATTCTCTTAAACTTACTTCATACTATATGAGAATAAACATTTTAATAAGTGTTGTGTGAAAGTTTGCCAGCTACTTTTAAGATAATTAAAAATACTTAAGGCATTTCACTTTAGATTCCAGTCTCATTCATCCAAAAATAATTTAAAAGTTTTTTTTTTTTTTCTTACTGTCTTAGACATGAGAAATGCTATTTGGGAGGGAAAAATAGACTCTAGAAGATTTTTTTTTCAGATTTCTCTAGAAAATGTATATAATTCCATTTTAATATTTTTAAAACTTTACTTATTTTACCACTTACATTTTTGCATTCTGGATGGTACAGTCTTAAATGCTCCTTGCTGGGGAACGATGGCCCAAGTATTTAGCATGGTTAAGGGATCTCAAAGGCAAAAATTAGCTCATACCTTCAGTCAAGAATTTACTCAGTCTTGCCCTATTTTCTGTGGGCCCCAAATCCCAGAAAACAATATCCTTTTACTATCTCATGTACATCCTATGCCAAGCAACTATAAACTAGCTCTATAGCTCAAAATATCCTGTAGTTATTGTAAAACATCTGTCTAACATGGTTGCTTTCTTTGTCCGGCAGAAATCTAGAAACTTTCTGATACCTGACTTTTCCTTTGTTCTTGGTCTTCTTTCCAATCTCCTGAACTTTTCTGTGTCCTTTCATGCCTTGCTGCACCACCTCTTTTAATGACCTGTGAGTATCATAAACCCTATTACTTAAGCTTCTCTTCTTCTGTTCTCTCTCTATGCATACTTAACTAACCATTGCAGCCATAGATACACAAGCATTGGATCTGGTTAGAAGCAAGGGACAGGCTTTTGTACCTTATCATAAAATTGTATTATGTTTTGCCAGGCGGTGGTAGCATATGCCTTTAATCCAAGCATTTGGGAGGCAGAGCCAGGCAGATATCTGAGAATTCGAGGCCAGCCTGGTCTGGAGTGAGATCCAGGAGAGGCACCAAAACTACACAGAGAAACCTTGTCTTGAAAAATGGAAAAAAAATTTTATTTTCTTAATCTATTATTTTCCTGTGAACATAAAGGTATAAAATGTATAGAATAAAATATTATGGTTAAGAAAATTTTAGCCATACTAAGTTGATATATAATATCATTTTTTATGTCTCCAAACAAAAATAACAGAAGAAAGGAAACATTGTAATTTCAAATTAATTACCTTTTTACATTTCTACATTATAATTATTGTGTTTGTCTTTTTCCATATATTATAAAAATACATTTAGCAGATTTATGGTAGAGTCTGGAACACTTATTATTGCTTTTCCTTCATTATAAATCTTAGAAATTAAATGTAGAAGGCACCCATAAATAAATGCACATATTACATGTTTTATTTTATTATTTTTATGTTCCTAGTAGCTAAATGACATTTTAAACAAAAGCAGTTCTTAAAGTTGACACATTTTAGCTGGGCGGTGGTGGCGCACGCCTTTAATCCCAGAACTCGGGAGGCAGAGTCAGGCGGATCTCTGTGAGTTCGAGGCCAGCCTGGACTACTAAGTGAGTTCCAGGAAAGGCGCAAAGCTACACAAGAGAAACCCTGTCTCAGAAAAAAAAAAAAAAAAAAAAAAAAAAAAAAAAAAAAAAAAAAAAAAGTTGACACATTTTCTTCTCATCAGTGAATGCATAAAAATTTACAGCGTGCCTATCCTGAGAATTTACAAACATTTAAGTTGAATAGTCTGGAGCTTTAACTTTTACTGAAAAATACATATGAGTTTTTATGTTGAAAGTAGCTAATTGGAACATCCATAATCAAAGTATTGGAAGTATGTTATATAAAGTAGATAATTTGCAAAGTTTGAACTGGGTTTATAGAGCTCAAAGCGTTCTTAGCATTGGTTTCCCTCTATGAGGCTGTTTTGGTAACAGTTTCCTGAATGGCAGTATGATTTGCATAATCACATGCATTTGCTACTCTACAGAACTTGCTAGAGGGTTGAGTGGGCTTGTTATTTTTCAAAACAGAGTACACAAATTATAAAATTTGTGTCAGTGTACTTACTCACCAAGATGTGGAGGATTATTCATAGATCTTTGAAACTGTTTAGCATTATTCAATTACTAATAGAGCTGTCTGTCTCTGCAGCAAAATGTGAGTTGAAATATAAACATAGCATTTACTTATAGAATTAAAACTGAGAAAACTAGTGTAGCCTACAGCAATTTACTATAAGTCTTTGTGAAAATGTGTTCTTCCCCATACAGGTGCTCAGCTGTTTCTCATTATGAGCTTATGCCTGCACTCGACTACTCTCAGGTAGAGAAACTGCTCTTCCAGATTGAACTCACCATAAAGCATTAAATATTGCTCCAGCAAAATGGTGTTGCTACACAGAAAATGGCATAATTAAAACATATTTTGACACTCAAATACTGAATTTTATTATATTA
Organism: Peromyscus leucopus; assembly: GCF_004664715.2. Taxonomy (NCBI): domain Eukaryota; kingdom Metazoa; phylum Chordata; class Mammalia; order Rodentia; family Cricetidae; genus Peromyscus; species Peromyscus leucopus. The sequence continues at coordinate 47,026,406 of NC_051076.1, forward strand.
TTTTTATGCAAGATTTTTTTCTTAAACTGAGTATAAATTTCATACACTTAAATAAAAATCAATTCAATCACTAAATGAAATATATAGTATGTTGGTTCATCTTAAAAGGGATATATTAAAGAATGATTATAGTCAGTTATTAAAACACAAGGACTAGGTTACAGTACAACTTGATGGGTGTTAATTATTTTCTTGCTTTATAGAAATGTTCTGTCCTTGAAAATTTCTTGCAAGATGATATTATGGCCTATTTGGGTTCAAAATTGAAAATATAATCTTCTCAATAATCTTTATAACCTGTAAAAATTACTTAATTACTATTGGGAAGATTTTATGGAAAATAATTCTGAGAAAAAGTATATAAATTAGCCCCCTGGTAGCAAGCTGAGAACAAAAAGTGTACATCAACACCTTTCTTCAACACCTGCATTTACTCAATGTGAAAACAAAGTGAAACATTTACAATTCATTTGGTTGGATGTTCATATTGGATTAAAATAAGATTCTATTAAGAGTAATATGTATTTGTAAGCCAAAATAAAAGAATAACAATTATTATTTTAAAATCTGAAATGATACAGAATTTATTTTTTCAATAGAAATAAGAGACTTTGAAGAATGATAAATAGGCCAATATCTTGAGAAGGTGATGGCATTCAGCTCTTTTTATTACATTTTTTAACTCCTTAAAACCTCCACATATGAGGTACTATGAGAAATAATATTTTGAAGAATCTAAACATCAAAAGTTGTAAGCTGGTTATCAGATAAAATCTCAATAAAAATATTGTAAAGACTAAATTTGGTTAGGAATTGCAAAGTTAAAACAAAGGATACACTTACACCATTGAAGATAAGATTGGAAATGTGTTAACTGGCAAGGCTCTCTCGGAGGCTTAACGAAGAAATTCAACCAGAGCTGTGTGTAGTGGCCGTAATTCTAATTCCATCACTCAGATATAGAAACAGAGAAATCTGGAATTGATAACAGGTCTCATGGCTACATAATAAGTTTTGGGCAAGCCTGAGGTATAAAAGACAGTGTCTCAACTAAGAAACTCCAAAGTGATTCAAAAAATACACAAAACTTGAGTACATTCTCTGCCATCCTTTCCTAAGAATACAATATTTCAATTTAATTAAATTATTTACTGTGAATTACAGTATTGAAAGTAATCAAGAAGTAACATCTAGCTACAGAGATTAGATGTGAACATGACTGTGCATTACTGCTTTTGCTTTATTTTCTAGAACAATGGAATATATAAGACAGGCAGACTGTTTATAGAAGAAAAAGTTAGAAAAGTTCCCTCTTTGATCACTTGTGAAAAACTGCAGTGGTATAAAGAACCAAAATGAGGGAACCACAGAGATGTTTCCATTCTATCATTCCTTTCAAAATCCCTCATAATTATGTACTTTTATCCAGCTAAAAATAAGGTACATTGATCAATAAATCAACATATATGTGTGCTTATTTTATGATATATATTTGAAAAAAAAGTGAATATCTTTAAAAAGTACCACTAATTTTTAATTATTCTCTTGGTTTATATCCCTCACAAAATTTACCTCCCTTCAATTAAGGGAAAATTTAATATTCCATCTATCCTTTGAATCCAATGCCTGGTCATATTCCAGCATTAATTGCTTCAGTTCCACACTAATGAGCTAATTTGCATTTTACACAAAGTACTTGCTGTCAAAACATCCATATGAAACCAAAATTTAGTCAATTATCTATATATGTGTTACACTCCCAAACATCTGCCTATTTAGAAGCTTCAGGGTGTTTAAAATGGCATTTTAGCATTCATCTAGAGTATTTTTCAGAAAATTTTAGGGTCAAAGGGCTGTTTGGCAATATATGATAGCTAGTAACCTAATCATCTGGATGAAATTACTTCTTCACAAAATGCACAAGATATTGCATGTGATTTCAGGTCAGATCATTCCCAGTTCTTCTGTAATCTCAGCACCTATTATACCTGATTTTGAAGTTGACTGCTTTATATCCAGGATCTTATAATGGATTATCTTGATGTCATCAAAATTTTATCTCCACTCACTTTGAATTCCAGTGTTTTGCAATATCTACATACTACTACATATCTAAGAATATTTTTGTGTTGATGTTTGTATCATATAAACATTTTCCATTTATAAGCTGTTCAAGTAAGTAAAAGATTAACAGTTTTTCTCACTGGTCACCCTCAGACCCCGGGGCATCTCCAGATTGACAGATATCAGTTGCTGAAGTACCCCTACAATTTTCAAAAAGTGGCATATTTTAGCTGAATGTGTCAGCAACTTCATAGTAGATTCTCTCTCTCTCTCTCTCTCTTTCTCTCTCTCTTCTCTCTTTTCTCTCTCTCTCTCTCCTTTCCTCTCATTTTATCTTATGTAAATCCTAACTCATATAAATATCCTATGAGAATAGACATCAACCCAGCAAGCAATACAAATCTCTTTTTGAGATTATGGAGATAAAAATATAAAGTTTTTTTTTTTAAATCAGAATTTTTCTCTAAAAGATTCACAGAAAAGGAAGATTTGTATGTAATGTGAAATTAAGATTTCCTAAACTGATTGTGATTTGAAAGTGAAATTTTTCGGCCCCACTCAGCAGCACTATTTGTAAAGACTATGGAACTTTCAGAAGGTGATTTCCTGGAGGAAGTGGGATACCAGTAACAAGGTTTGGGTTTTTATAGGCCAGCCACACTCCCAGTTTCTTCTGTTTCCTGACTACAGATGCAATGTATCTACCATAACCTCCCAACCATGATGGAATATATTACCTACCATCTCAGGAATAAATAAACTTTTGCTTTCCTACATTTCTTCTTTCCAGATATGTGGTCATGGCAACCAGAAAGGTGAGTACAATATGGATTTTATCTACTAGGTCACCGAACAGCAGGTGTGGCAGTTTGAATGGTAAACATGTTCCAAAGGCCTGAGTTTTCAGAGCTTGCTTCACACCTGTGGAAATATTTGGAGAGGTTCTGGAAACTGGAAGTGGTAGAGAAAACGGAGCACCATATGTATTTTGTTTTTTCTTTTGGCTGTTACTGCCTTGTTTTCTCCTCCCTGTCCTCCTCTCTACTGCCTGTATACCTCAGGTGAAGTGCTCATTTCCATAGCACCCTGCCACCGTGATATTCTGCCAAGGTACTTAGGAAAAAGTGGTTGAAATAATTTTACCTTATTAACTCTATTATTTGGGTTATGGAAATCTAACCCAAGGCCTCATACACAACAGGCAAATGCTCTACCACTTCAAGTATTACTGAGATTCCAAAAGGACTTCATCATCTTTAGCTTACTCTATTTTTCTCGGTTTCCCTGACAAATCATCAATTCTTAGCAAATCACCAGATAACTTAATCACTGTTGACATAAGGGTCAATTGACAATCTGTTCTTACATGCAATCCATGAGAATTTGTCTTGAAGTCAGAGAAATGTTAATTGAGCTACTTATCTCTTGCTATGCTTAAACATCATGGCAAAAGAAATGTCTAGAAGAAAGGGTATATTAGGACTTACAGGTCCAGAGGGTTGTGTGAGTCTATGATGGTGAGGAAGGTGTAGTAGCAGAAATGTCAGCCAACGAGATACTGGTGTCTTGAACTGCAAGCATGAAACAGAGTGAATTAGCAATAATGTGTCTTTAAACTCTAGAACCCCCCTCACCACAGTGACATGCTTTCTCTAGCAAGACCACAGCTCTAAAACTTCCTAAGCAACACTACCAACTGGGGAACAGGTACTCAAATGCACAGTACTGTGGGTAATATTTACCTTTCACACCACCACCACAAATGTTGTCACCTGAGAAGTTATTTAAGAAATAAATAGGATGCATGTGATCATTTCTCTTTAGATCTCTAAGTACCTACAAGAATTTGGTAAATATTTGCTCTGGTTTGGAAAACATTATGTTGACCAAATGACAAGAATCATAGCTAAATGCCAGACCAGAATAGGAAATGCAAAAAGAAATGTTTCAGATGTGATTGTTAAAATATATTTGTAGTTTGGTGGTGAGTTGTAAGAGACATTAAGTGTTAATTAATATGTTTAGTTGCATATCGGAATAATGCTTACAATTGTCTGTTTACACGGTGTAGTGATTACCTTTTTATTGCTGTGATAAAGCATGGCCCAGGAAAATTGTAGAAGGAACAATTTATTTTGCACTGTTTATTTATTTATTTATTTTACCCGTATCTATGATGATAGAGCATAGGTGGTAGACAGAAGCACCTGGAGAGAGCAGATGAGAATTCATCTCAAATTGCAAAAAGATTGAAAAAAAGAGTTAACTCCAAGTGGCCTGAAGTTTTCTACCATTAAAGCTGGCTCCCAGTGACATGCTTCTTTCTGGGAAGTTCACACTTACTATCATTCACCAAACAGCCACCTATTCTGGACACTTATGCAGGACATCTCATTCAAACCACCATGCATGATTACAAGCAAGGCATTCTGTTATGTGTAAATGAGAGTGCACTTGCTATAGCATAAAGCAGACCTGGGCGGTAGAATAAAGTATAATGATAAATGAAGATTTATAAAAGGATATCAATTTACATGCAAAACTAAGTTTTATTTGAAATGTTCCAAGATAAAGTTACATAATAAAATAAACACATGAATCCTGAATCCTACTGATGTATGCCATAACAATAGGTATTTTTGCATTGTGGGGATTGGCATATGAATTTTGGATGTGAATTAACTCTTAAGTTCCTTATTCATAAGGAATTTTCTTTCCAGTCAACAGTTAGGTAGGAATAAGGACTGAACTAGAAGTGTGTTTTTGAGGTGAACATGTAACTATTTCTAGGAGTGTAGAGTACCTAGCATTAACTTTGCAGTCTATCAATGAACTGTGGTGGTATTGTGTTCCCCAAAATATTGTGTACCTTAATAAACTTATCTGGGGTCAGAGAACAGAAAAGCCACTAGTTAGGCAGTGATAGCACATGCCTTTAATCCTAGCATTCCAGAGGCAGAAATCCATCTGGGATCTCTGTGAGTTCAAGGCCACATTGGAAACAGCCAGTCATGGTGACTCACGCCTTTAATCCCAGGAAGCAAGCCTTTAATCCTAGGGAGTGATGGTAGAAAGCAGAAAGGTATATAAGGCATGAGGACCAGAAACTAGAAGCATTTGGCTGGTTAAGGATTTCGACTGGTTAAGCTTTCAGGCTTTGAAGCAACACAGTTCAGCTGAGATTCATTCTGGATGAGGACTCAGAGGCTTCCAGTCTGAGGAAACAGGACCAGCTGAGGAACTGGTGAGGTGAGATAGCTGTGGCTTGTTCTTTCTCTCTGACCTTCCAGTATTCACCCAATAACTGCCTCAGGTTTGATTTTATTAATAAGAACTTTTAAGATTCCTGCTACAATGAACAATTGCTTCCACCATACTATATTGAAACATGGCTTATTGGAATTGGGTGTGGTGGAAGAACATTTATCATCTCAGCACTCTCTTGAGACAGGACGATCATGAGTTCCTAGTCAGCCTGACATAGAGACCTTGTCCAAACACGAGGATGCAGATATTTTGATATATAGAAATATTTCTGGATGGGGCTATAAATCATTGATATAGTATTTGTCTAGCATGCACAAAACCTTGGATTGCATCTGACTTATCTACCTATGAGTATACTAGAAGTATACATGCAAATGTAGGGGGTGCACATGTAAATTATATGCATACTTGTTTAATATTCATAACTAAATTTGCATTCTGTTTACACTTCTTAGATAGTATTCAATAAGTTGCGAGAAATAAGAAAATGGAAACATCTTATTCATAAAGTTTAAATGTAGCTGAACTTCTCTTAAATAATGAAACTTGGCTTATCTCTAAAAGACCTGAAAGAAAACTATTAAAACTGACAAAAATGTAATTTAATGGATGATGAATTCATATGTTTGTTAGTGTTTTTGTGTTTAGAGGAAGAGGAGTTTGTTTCCCTGATGTACTCTGTTCCCTCTAACTTTTACAATCTTTATGGCTCCTCTTTTGCAGGGGGAATTTATTGGATATATCCCACTTGGGATTAGGTGTTCCAAGGACTGTCACTCTCTACACATTATGCAAATGCGGGTCCCTGTATTTGTTCCCATCTACTGAAAGAAGAAGATGATGGCTAAACAAGGCACTGATATATGAGTATAACAGAATATCATTTGAAATCTTTTTATTTCTCCATTCCTTTAGTAGAGCAGTGGCATTTGGTTTTCCCTAAGGTGCCTAGCTTATCTGGTGTCATGTTCTTGGCCAAACAAGCAGTGTCAGATATGGGTCTCATCTCATGGAGAGGGCCTAAATCCAATCAGATATTGGATGGTTTGTTTCTTCACAGGCTTTGTGCCACTTTTGTAGCAGATGATCGCATAGTCCAGTCATCATTGTAGATCGAAAAGTTTATAGCTAGACTAAGGTTTACCTTTCTGTAGTGAGTGGCCATTCCAACCTTGATCTGGAAGTTCCAACCACCATTGAGGCTTCAGTAAGTGTCACGCCTACAAGGCGGGGCCAAGAGAGGACCTTGAAGACCTGAGATCCGGATGCGCTGTCTCTCTTGTTTCCTGACTCTGGACGCTGGAGGTAGACTGAGCAGAGTTCTCCAGAGAACGCTGGAATGTGCTGTGTCTTTCCCAGACCCTGCAACCTGCCTATCCCTTCATTTGTAAGTTATGCCACTAAATAAATCTCCCTTTTAACTATATGGAGTGGCCTTAATAATTTCACCAATACCTTTCTCTTTCAGTAGTATAATGAGCAACTTCAAGTACCATGAACACTAGTCTGTAGGAGTGCGGGCTCTAGGTAGGCACCACCTCAATTCCTCCATATTCAATGAGTTGTGCAGGTTTTGTCTTTAACAATAGAACCTTACAGTCAGTTTGTGGATAGTTAACAATAACCATAGAAATAGTCTGAGATGTTTGAGGATTACCATGGGGCCTCTTTGGCCAACCACTCTATTATATGTAACCTATTCACAGCACTGGAAACTTCATTTGATGACAAGAGATGACCATTTTGGGTTCTCTCACCTCCAATACTTGGCAATTTCATTTAGATCGCCTTCACATGTATCTATTTTAGGAAGGTCCTACTGTTTCACTTTTGAATAAGACCCATAAGTGGTCCTTAATTTCAGCTTTCCTTCCTTCAACCTCTTCTTCCCTTCCCTGCTCCATTTGATCATCCTCTTCCTGTCCCCTGCCTCCTCCATAACTGTCTTTTCTATTTTTACTTCCTAAGGAGATCCATCTCTGCTCACTATCTATACAGTCTATTCCTAACCTCTGTGGTTCTACAGACTGTACCTTGCTTATTAAAGACTTAAGGGCTAACACCCCTATTTAAGTGAATACATGCCATATTCTTCTTTCTGGGTCTGTGTTACTGGTTCCTTTGGACTTTCTAATTCAGTGGCTTCCTTCTATTTTTCTTACATGTCATTAGTAACTGCACCAGCTAATGTTGTTTTGTAGGGAGATATGGGTTCTCTACCTCAGATATGTAATTTCATTTTGACACTGAATTTTATCCTACATATCAAAATGATGATATTATGATTGGGAAATGGGCTCAGAAGAGTACCAAGGAGATTATTTGATCGATGTTCCTGTAATTTTGATGTGCCTTAATAGTTTATCACCTCATCAGTGTTATTATTTGAGATTTGTTCACTGAATTAATTTATAACAATGCTTCTTGATTTCACTCTTTGCCTAGGTCTCTTCTAAGCATCACTAATTTCCTTATAATATCTTTTTGTTAGATTTTTTTCTATCAGACAATATCTTTTCAATATGTCAATCATGTGGACATATTAAAATTAATGTTGTCTTGAAGATTTTAATTCAGTGGCATGCTTCATTGCTTTTTTGGTGAAAATTATTAGATTTTATAATATCTTTTGGTAGTTAAAATTCTTGTTTTTCTTTATAAAAATCATCATCACATGGTAAACTCAACATGGCATAACTGTGTCTTAATGATTACTAGCTTATATGTAAATCACAAAATATACAGGTAATTAAAACATGACCCATCAGTTGAAGATATTTATATACAAGTCTAGAATTGAATTGCAAACTAAAGGCTTCTCAATGCTCATAGTATAGTCATAATATATGATCAGTTATGTTATGAATGCTATAATTTCCAAATTATTCACTAAGCATCAGCTGTCCTGGTATTGGCTTACTATCTGTAGTCTTCCTTGCTCCCGTTTGTATGAGCCACGAATACATCAAGATATATGCTCAGCCAGCATTTACATAGTTTTGTTTTTTCTCCAGTACTAGAAATGAGAAATGCAGTAGCTCTCAGATTATGATTATTCATGCTTCCCCAAATGTTTTCTTTTTCTTGTATCAATATGTTAGGAGTTAGAGAGATTTCTGGGGAGAAATAGTCACTATTATTAAAATCTGCAATTTTTTTTCATGGATTCCACGCACCAAAATTTTTCAACAAATAAATTCTCATACATGGATTATTTTGCTGTCTATTTTCAAATTCATGTGAGTTCATATATTAAGACTGTATGCCAGCTGAGATCAAGGTGCAAAAGCATCGAGGCTCTGACGGGGGAATCAGAAAGATAATAAATGAGAGCAAGATTTAGATAAGCATTTCTTTCCGAGAGAATGAATAATAAACTGATGAGGACCAAAAGCACAGAAATGACTAGCTGGGACAAATGGGAATCTGGGGGGTGTGGTGCAGTGTGAACTGAATGGGACTATCTTCAGTTAAAGTTTACTGTTAATTGAAGAATACTCTGAACAATGGAGAATATGCATTTCAAACTGCAGTGCTTCAAGCCTCAGTCTACCTTGAACTGTATTCCATCCATAGCAAATAAACAAGCGATTTAAGATGATTGATTTTAGAATAATGCAAATTCCTGCTCCTCTATAGTTTACATTTAAAACAACATCTCATCATTTATACATAAGGATGCTTTATATATTAAAAATACTTTGAAAAGTGTCAAGAATTAATGATAGATGAGAAATAACCTAGAAATGGTGTTTTCCTAAATGCATGGTCATTAGAAATTACTTTATATAGCGCTACTCATTTACAACTTTGAGAGAGGCTTATGTAACTTATACTTATGACCTAAGTATTTCATTTGTCTTATTTTATCCATTTACTATAAAGTATACACACTAGTGGAAATCTGTAGCAAAATAAAATACCATTTTTTTTAATGGGAAGACCATACTACAATAAGAAGTGCCTCTCTTCTATATCACAGACATATGAAGATCTGATTTTTTTCTGGACAAATCATTTTGAAATGCACAACTGTATAATCTCATGAAAGTATATGACCTTCTTTCTTTCATTCTCCCTAGTAAATCTCTGTTATCACTTAATTGTTTTACTAGGCAAGTGTTATAAAGTTTTGACACTATTCATGTGTAAAATGAGGATATTGATATTACATAGGCAGGATAAGAATGTTCTTTAAACTCAACATGTGATAGATAATAATAGATAATGATGCACTGTAGATGTAATTTAATCAAAGGGATTTTCCAGTGAGAAGTGAAATACTTGAAGTTCCATTCAAAGTGGAATGTTGTTATTGACACTCAAAAGCATGTATATTTTTCTTCACTCAGAAGTAAATTAGATCATCTCGCCGGGCAGTGGTGGCACATGTCTTTAATCCCAGCACTCGGGAGGCAGAGGCAGGCGGATCTCTGAGTTCGAGGCCAGCCTGGGCTACCAAGTGAGTTCCAGGAAAGGCGCAAAGCTACACAGAGAAACCCTGTCTCAAAAAACCAAAAAAAAAGAAGTAAATTAGATCCTCACTAAGATATAATATACCAAGATACATATTTAAAAGCATGTTGTTGATACAAACCAATCAGATTATTTTTCCACTAGTATTTTTATAATATGGTCTACATTACATTCAAAGAATAAGAATACGTAAACTGACTTCCTTGTTTGCTAAGATAATGCAATATAATTGATGACATTCAAATCCAGAATTAAATGTATCAATTGGTGAACCCAGAGAAGGCTTTTATCTAGATTAAATGGATATGACTCTAAATATTTGCATTTAAATTGTATTTTATAAAATGAAGATAATCATATTAGGTTAGGAATGGCGATGACTAATTATTTTAGTATGACAAGGACTAAAATGCATGCTTTCATTATATTCAAGATTATTTTCCTATAAAATGTATAAATAACATCTTTATAACTAATAATTTAATTATTTATTATTATATTACAAGTGAATATTAAAATATATGATTATGTGTTTTTAAAAATATGTATATCTTCATTGGAATGTAAATGTAAACTTACTATCGTATCTTTCACTATATGGAGGCAGAGGCATCAATGATAAGCAACTTGGGATATGTAATAAGAAAATATCACAGAGAGAGAGATATAGAGATAGAGAGAGAGAGAGAGAGAAACAATAAGATAAAACAAAATCAGTACATGTCATATAAGTTTATTTATGTTTTCAAAAATATTTAATGTCACAACAGTCTTAATGTATACTTTCTAAACAAAGATCAGAATGTAGTGCATGCAAATACTTTCTGTGAGATTCTCTGTATGAAGCCTGGTGTTAAAGTAATTTGTGAAGAAAACATGAGCATTTTTAAAATCAATGAGTCATAAAATATTCTGACTGGGAGATTTTTTAAACTTCTTACAATAACAAAAAAATCTTTGCAAACCAAGGTACATCAAAATGACCAGAGCATATGGGTCAATAAAGTCTCACTTAAGTAGCCAGTGAAATCGCAATGATCTTGCTTTGCAGCAGCGTTTAAAATACAGCCCTGCAATGACAGAAGCCACTTTTTCTTGAAAGAACAGAAGCATCAACGCGGAAAGCCCTCTCTGACACTCTGATCATGGCTATAATGTAACATTTTATATTTTCAACCTTAAGCTTACAGTAACATATGATTTCATTTGTAATGATAAACTCAAACTACCCAGGAATTATAGGAAGGTGTTAGGAATGCATGACATAGACTTAAATCAAGGAGGTAGTTTCTTCAGTATTGAGCTGGCTGATGAGAACTGTGAGAACAAAGGGACTTCAGCACACATAGAGGCAATAGCTGCTGAAATTTGACACAGGGTTTAAGCTTAGCGTGTAAGTGGTTACATGAATTATTGATAGTTGAATGAAATGAATATAATTTACTGTAGGAATCATTTTAATATTTTGAAGACAGTGGGAACAAAGAGAATTTGCATTTAAAAAAACAGAAAGATTTTATTTTAGTAAGTATTTAACAACATAATTTTAGGATACAACTTGCACTTTAATAAACACTATATTAATATAAATTTTCCTGAGTGGTTGTATAAAAGAAACAATGTATTAGAACAAGGAAAGGCAATGGTGTTTCACAAGTAAAGGTAATTTGAGATTTACATTGGAAATTTTATTTTTACAGAAAAAAATCAATGGAGGTAGGAGTAGACAGAAGGATATTTTCCTTTTTGGGCTTATGTGGTTGAAGTCAAGCAGAGAATATGTCCTTTATAAGTAAGGTCCATTATTTTCTAATAGTGATATCGCATGGATATGTCAAGTGTGTACTCTATTTGCTGAATATACTCTATTGTTTCTGTTCTAAGTTGACTTATTACTTCTATAAAAGAATTGTTGACTAATTATACCACAGAAAGGGATTGTGTTTAAGGAAACCACAACTGAATTTACTGGGAAAATGATATATAATGAAATGATTACAGTACTGACTTATAACCCTTCTAAAATAATGGTGTTAGAATTCAGTACAGCAGCACCAATAATGGAGAAAGAAGATTGAGGAATTGAGCCATTTAGTTCTGAATTACAGCTACTACCTCACATAGCATAACCAGCTTCATGTAACTACAAAAGTGGGATAGAACACACAGTAAACTGAACACACAAATTCAACTCACCCCTCAAATCCCTTATTGATTTCTTACTGGAAGGAATCCAGACGACTGATAGGACTGAGTGGCGAACAAAATTTGTAGTTTATTATTCATTAACTGGAGACTTAGCACTTGTGGTTAACCAAGCCATAAGCAAGTGTATAAGCTAGGTATGCTTAACACAGCATTTCTAGGAGCATGGAAAATATCCATAATGGGTACCAGCTTGAAACACATCACAGGTGACATTTACAGTTTCAGAGGTCATAGAAGGCATATTTATTCTAATCTCTATACTTTCATATTGAAATAATCAATAGAGAAAAGTTTTGTGAGAGGTGGAATTATCTAGCTTTGAACATTAAATTTTGTGTTGTTTTAAATTAAAATTAATTTTACAATTAATTAATATAGAAAATCAAACATTAACATATGGATGTCAAGGTATTATTGCAAAATTTATATTTTATATAAAAGCTTAAATGTTAAATTAAGTAATAACTAACTTGAAATTGGATATGATCAGATTATATAACTGAAGACTAATATGCTTCCATAAATTTTATCATTCAAATATTTGCTCTAGGAATATCAAAGCTAAGAGTCATGTTGTATTACTTTTTTTTTTAATATTCAGGTTATCTACTCAGGAATATATTTATTTATTTGGTCATTTACCGACTGATTTGAAGTAGGTTGTCATATGGGTCAAGATAATACAAGAACTCACTACACTGGATTGGTAGCTTTGATCATGTGATCTTCCCAACTCTGTCTTCTGAGTCCTGGGGTGACAGGCTTATTTGGTCATAACCCGGTTTCAAGCCATTACTTGCATTATATATGTTTTGTCATCGTATTTGTGCATGTTTATATTTTTATAATTTTACAATTACTCTTAAATATTGCCTGTAAAATAAATGCAACATAATCTAAAATGTCCCAGAATATAAAATTAAATTGCAATTATAATTACATAAGATTAGATGTATGTGTTACTTGTCTAAATTTTCCTTTGTAGTAAAATGAAGAATTATAAAAATGGCTTCCTTTTCTTGTTGTCTTCTGACTTTTTCAAAAAACTCAGCACTCTTGCTTCAGACTGTAGGGATTTATGAATTGTTTTTTCCGTTTTGCTTCTGTTAAAGGATGCAATGTTCTAACTGATTGCCTCTGACTTTCAAATTTTCCCATCTAACTAAAACAAAGCACCTCTCTATTTCCATATCTATGCCCTGGGGGTCCTCAGCAGTTTCTGATCAGCTCAGTTCAGTCTCGAACTGAAAGGTGACATGAAGTACATCTGTCTTGGTCTTCACTTCTTTATGCAAAGAGCACAGAAAGAACAATACAAATAGTATTCCCAGCCATATTCAACTGTGAGAATCACAGAGAATAATATGTGATTGTGCTTTGAACACTTTGAAACAGTGTTAAAATATAAGGTGATGCTCTTGGTATTAGAATAATGATATTTTCGGTCTTTGTTGTGTTTCTCTTCATCCTGAAAAGCTGTTATTTGAAAGTGTGTCCTCATTGCCTCTGATTTCTATTCACTGCTGAAAATGTTCATTGGACTGAGAGCAAGTTTCAGCAAAACAAGCACAATCAATGGGCTCTTTAATTTCAGTTGCAGACATGGTGTTTATCTATAATTTTTCCACAGTGCAGTAGATAAAATTGAATGATATCTAATGCAGTTTGCTCAATTTGATCCACTGATCAATTTGGCAGAGCAGTCTCTACAGGATCTGTCAGTATCACTTAGGTGTCTCTTATAGCACAGAGTCATGAGGCTTGGTTAAGGACCTGCTGAGTCAATATTTAGGGCAAAAAAAAAAAAAAAAAGCCATAAAGACATGTTCTTTAAGACTAACTGACTGTATTTAACTTAGTTCAAAACACTCATTAGGGAAGTTAGAATGTGAAAGTTTAAAAACTTTACAAGACCAGAGTTTAAATAAATTATATCCATTATCTAATTGAATACAGATTGTGTGTGTGTGTGTGTGTGTGTGTGTGTGTGTGTGTGTGTGTGTGTGTGTGTCCAAATATGTGAATGTCAGAAATTGACATTAGATACATTCCTCTATCGCTCCGTACCTTTCATATAGAGGCAGGGTGTCTTACTTGAACCAAACGCTTACAAGTTCATCTAATGTAGCTTGCAATTTTGCTTCAGTGTTCCCCTGCTTCCACTCTCTGAGCCCTGGGATCCTGGGTGGACCACCACATCTGTCCAGCATTTGCATGGGTACTGAAGATCTCAACAATCAAATTATGTTTGCCCAGAAAGCAATCTTTCTACCCACAGTGGCATCTATCTCTCCAGCCTCTCAAAGATGTTTATTAATTGGACCATTTATTGACGTCAGAGGTGCGTACATGTAAATGTGGTTGCGACTCCACAGTGGTATGTTCATCAGATGGGCAACAACACATGAATGCTCCTTCACTACCAGTTTCCATTGATCTTCAGAATGAAAAATACTGCTGCTTCTTTCCCACTCTCTAAGTTCTGCAAATACAATTTTCATCAATTCCAATTTGCAAACAAATAGTCAAGGAATGGTTTCCCCCTTCACATGAATGACATAATTCGTTAGTTCTTCTGTAAATAATATCCAGATATCATTCCTTTTTCCATGCAAGATAAGTACTATTATTCTCTTCAATAGTTCATAAGTTAAACAACGGACATATAAACCTCTAAGTTCCTTTTCACCATTTTAACAATATTACTGCTTTCTGTTGATGGAGGTGTTGTGAAATCAAGGATTCCCATGCTTAACATGTTCATTGTGCATCTTGTTGTGTGAACATTTTGTCAGATGTTATACTTTGTATAATTGTCTAAGATATATATTAGATTCATAAACCGGGTTAGCAGAAGCACTGGGTGATAACAGGAAAATATATGAATTCCAATGAATTGTCTATTAGAAAATCTACACTGATCTAGTATTTCTATGCTATAACCAGATGTGCAACAAGAAATTTTAGATATGGTGTTTCTTTGTGATGTTGACAAGCTGAGCTCAGAACAGTGATGGTAGCTGAGGTGGCCTTGGAAATAAGAAACTGTTTTGCTTCATTCATGTATGAAACCCTGCCACCATGCACATTTTTCACCTGAAGAAATCAGACAATAAAATATGGCTCCTATAAATTTTATTACTCACAGAATATGTTTTGTTTAAATTTTCACCTTTTTTGAGGAAGCAATTCTTTTTTTTAATTTATTTTACAACACCATTCAGTTCAACATAATAGCCACAGATTCCTTTGTTCTCCCCCTCTCGCCCCCTCTCCCTCCCCCCAGCCCACCCCCCATTCCCACCGCCTCCAGATCAAGGTCTCCCCCGAGGACCAGGGTCGACTTGGTAGACTCAGTCCAGGCAGGTCCAGTCCCCCCATCCCAGACCGAGCCAAGTGTCCCTGCATAGGTCCCAGGATTCAAACAGCCAACTCATGCAACGAGCCCAGGACCCGGCACCAACACACAGCTGCCTCCCAAACAGATCAAGCCAAATGACTGTCTCACCCATTCAGGCGGCCTGATCCAGTTGGGGGCCCCTCAGCCTTTGGTTCATAGATCCTGTGCTTCCATTCATTTGGTTATTTTTCCCTGTGCTTTATCCAACCTTGGCTTCAACAATTGTCGCTCATATAAACCCTCTTCTTTCTCACTAATTAGACTCCTAGTGCTCCACCAGGGGCCCAGCTGTGGATGTCTGCATCCAGATTCCTCAGTCCTTGGATGGGGTTTATGGCACAACTATCAGGGTGTCTGGCCATCCCATCACCAGGGTAGGTCAGTTCCTGCCGTCTCTCGACCGTTGCCAGCAGTCTTTTGTGGGGATATCTTTGTGGATCTCTGTGGGCCTCCCTAGCTCTCTGCTTCCTCCCCTTCTCATGTGGTCTTCATTTACCATGGTCTCCTATTCCTTGCTTTCCCTCTCTTTTCTTGATCCAGCAAGAATCTCCCACTCTCTTTCCCTCGACCTTCGCTCTTCATTGTTCCCACTCATGACCAGGCTGTTCATGTAGATCTCATCCATTTCTCTGTGTCTTTTTTGGGGTCCTGTTTTCCAGGTAGCCTCACTGGTGATGTGAGTAGCAGTTCAGTCATCCTTGTTCCACATCTAGCATCTTCCTATGAGTGAGTACATACGATATTTGTCTTTCTGAGTCTGGGTTACCTCACTCAGGATGATTTTTTCTAGATCCATCCATTTGCCTGCAAACCGTATGATGTCATTGTTTTTCTCTGCTGAGTAGTATTCCATTGTGTATATGTGCCACAATTTATTTATCCATTCTTCAGTTGAAGGGCATCTAGGTTGTTTCCAGGTTTTGGCTATTACAAACAATGCTGATATGAACATAGCTGAGCAAGTGCTCTTGGGGTATGATTGAGCATTTCTTGGGTATATGCCCAGGAGTGGTATAGCTGGATCTTGGGGGAGATTGATTCCCAATTTTCTAAGAAAGCGCCATATTGATTTCCAAAGTGGTTGTACAAGCTTGCATTCCCACCAGCAGTGGAGGAGAGTTCCCCTAGTTCCACATCCTCTCCAGCATAAAGTGTCTTCAGTGTTTTTGATCTTAGCCACTCTGACAGGCATAAGGTGGTATCTCAGAGTTGTTTTGATTTGCATTTCCCTGATGATTAGGGATGTTGAGCAATTCCTTAAATGTCTTTCAGTCATTTGGGTTTCCTCTGTTGAGAATTCTCTGTTTAGTTCTAAAGCCCATTTCTCAATTGGACTGTTGGTTGTTTTGATGTCTAATTTCTTGAGTTCCTTATATATTCTGGATACCAGTCCTCTGTCACATGTGGGGTTGGTGAAGATCTTTTCCCATTCTGTAGGCTGTCGCTTTGCCTTGTTGACCGTATCCTTTGCTCTACAAAAGCTTCTCAGTTTCAAGAGGTCCCATTGATTGATTGTTTGTCTCAGTGTCTGCGCTACTGGTGTTATATTTAGGAAGTGATCTCCTATGCCAATGCGTTCAAGACTACTGAGGAAGCAATTCTTTCTTTATTGTTTTCATAAAATATCACTGCCTTGATCTCCAGCATACATGCTGTATGCTATGCTCAAAAATCTTTGCCAGGTCCCCTTGTTACTGATCAAGTCTAAGCCAAATCATCCAGGTAAAGGAGGATGAGCTGGCTAGAGGTGCACACTGCCCAAACACCTGCACATCATGAGAAATAAGTCTACCCACAATTATGGAAAACTGGCTCAGTCAGGACTGAGAAGTGTTCAAAGAGTCCTGGCAGTTATAGTGAATTTGAATACCAGCCGTTACCTCACAGGAGCAAGGACTGCAAGCCATTCAGTGGTAATGTATAAGTCAAAGACACTTGGCATGATGTTGATTTTTCAAAGCATAAAAGTGATTGCCTTTCCATATTTATATATTCTGTCTTCTAAATCTCACAGAAATTTTTCTAAGCGTCAATCCCGGAGTGCTTTAAATCGAGAGGAACCTAGGCAGCATGTTCAGATTAGACAACTGAAAGTAGACACTTACTACAGAAGGAATTGGGGAAATGGAATATACTTTAGAAGTGTGGAAAACTATGGTGATAACGAAAGTAGTTGACAAATGTGATCCAAGAAGTTTCTTTAATGTGATTGGGCGAATGGTGGTGTCTACGAAACAATAAAGACTCTAAAAGTGTCCACCTTATTTCAGAATATTGTTCCCATGGCAACTCAAAATTCCAGTTGTTCCCATTGTTGCTGATGATGTAATATCTCTTCCAGATCTAGTCTTTGAAAAATATAAGTTAGCCTCTTAGAAACTCATATTTATTGTAGTGGATAAAGTAATATCCTGTGGGTCTCCTTCCACTGTGGCATGTGGAGAAATGAATGATTTTCCTATAATACAATCCCCAGTATTTTAATCTCTTAGCACTCAGACTCCACCTCAGGATGTCAAGAATGCTTTTTTTTAAATTGCTAAGCAACAGTTTTAAGCACAAATTTAACAACCTACATTTATATACATTAATTGTTTCACAGTTTCTCTCGTAAGAATTAACTAGTTCTCCTTTTTAGAATTTCCAAAGTGGGCAAGGAAGGTAACATACTGTCCTCCAGCCTAATGCAAGTCTAATCTTGGGAAAGATCCATTGCAAGACCACTGAGAATGGTAGTGAGTTCCATCCATACCTTGGAGATGTCAAATGATTTTCATTGCTTGCCGTTAGTAAAAGCTCCCTCTGCTCTGAGAGGCTGTATTTGTTAGAATTTTTATGATCACTGTTATTATTATTATCTTACATACTGACCACAGTGTCCTCCCTCCTCTTCTCCCAGCCCCTATCTTTCACCACTCCTCAACCCAACCCTCCTCCATTTCTGTTCAGGAAAGGGCCGTTCTCCCAGGGATATTAACAAAACATGGTATGTTAAATTATAATACGACTAAACACTTCCTCATGTATTAAGGCTGGGCAAAGCAACCAAGTATGACGAGTAAGGTCCTAAGATCCAGAAAAAAGTCAGAGATAACCCCTGCTCCCACTGTTAGGAGTCCCACAAGAGGATTAAGCTACACAACTATAACATATATGCAGTGTGCCTAGGTCAGTCCCATGCAGGCACCCTGGTTGTTGGTTTAGGCTCCATGAGCCCTTATGAGCCCAGGTGAGTTGATTGTATAGGTTTTCTTGTAGTATCCTTGACCTCTTTGACTTCTCTAATCCTTTTTCCCTATCTTCTGTCGGTTTCCCCGAGCTCCGCTGAAAGAACTGTGAGTTTCTACATCTGTTTCCATCAGTTGCTGGGTGAAGCCTCTCTAATGACAACTGGGCTAGGCACGAATCTATGAGTATAGCAGAATATCATTAGGAATCATTTCATTGACTTTTTTGTCATGATTTTTTAAGAGCAACAGAGAGAGAGAGAGAGAGAGAGAGGAGAGAGAGAGAGAGAGAGGAGAGAGAGAGAGGAGAGAGGAGAGAGGAGAGAGGAGAGAGGAGAGAGGAGAGAGGAGAGAGGAGAGAGGAGAGAGGAGAGAGGAGAGAGGAGAGAGAAAGCAGAAAATAAGCATTAATAGTCTCAAAAGATAGCCAAGTCACATATGTAGAAAGATGTACACCTTGGCACTGATGCTGTGTATTAAGAGGCCAAGATCTCACAGGAATGTTAATAGCAGGAAGTAGGGATTGTAAGTCTCCATGAGAGTACACCATATCTAAATAATTCCAGATTTGTACTTCAATGGCTACTGGCCACCTTGAATTCAGGATTTAATAGCAAATTTCAAAGATGACTAATAATATTTTGGATATCCTACCAAAATTATAAATTGCTAACTATAGACTTCAGTTTCTAAATCAGTCAATTTATCCCAATAAAACCTTATCACTTATCTTATGCTCTGTATACATATGCATGCATATGTATACATACACACTTCCAGACTTTCCCCATTATTGGACTGAGCCTTGTTACAGATCACAGAGATGGGAAATGTAGAAAATTGAAGAAATTTGACATTAACTTGTTTTTCCTCTTTTATTAAACATGGATTTTTTCTCATATTTTATAATCTGAATACAGTATCCCCTCCCTTTACTCTTTCCAGTTCCTCTCCACATCTTTTCAAATCCAGATCCACTCAATTTCTATCTCTCATCAGAAAGGAACAGGCTTTTAATTAATAGATAGCAGCAATATATAACAAAATAATATATAACAAGATAAAACAAAATCATAATATGAAAGTTGGACAAGGAAACCCAATAGTTAAAAAAAAAGAACTCTAAGAGAAGCACAAGAATCAAAGAGCCACCCCTTTACACATTTAGGAGTCCATAAATATATATATGCAGAAGACATGGTGCAGATTCATGTAAGCCACATGCTCCTTCCTTCAGTCTCTGTGAGGGCCTTGTTCTTGTGATTTCCTTCAACCCCTCTGTCTGTACACTCTTTCTGCTCTCTCTTCTTCAGACTCCCTGGATTCTGAAGGGAGATATTTGATGAAGACATTCAATTTAGAGCTGTGTGTGCCAAGGTCTCTCACTCTCCACATTATATCTGGCTGTGAGTCTGTATTTGTTCCTGTCTGCTGCAGGAGGGAGCCTCTCTGATGATGGCTGAATCAGGCACCAATTTATAAGGATAGCAGAATGTCATTAGGAGTAGCTTTGATTTGTTTTTGTTTTGTTTTGTTGTTTTTGTTTGTTTGTTTTATTTTTCCAGACAGAGTTTTTCTGTGTAGCTTTGGAGCCTGTTCCTCTCTGGACCAGGCTGGCATTGAACTCACAGAGATCTGCCTGCCTCTGCCTTATTTCATTTTTTGTTTGTTTTAGACTAGTAGCATTTGGTTTTACTCTAGGTCTCTTGGCTATCTAATCTGTGGTTCTTAGTCACTCAAGCAGTGGTAGGCATGGGTTCCATCTCATGGAGTGGACATTTATTCAAATCAGATATCAGTTGGTTACTCACACAAGGTTTGTGCCACCATTGCCTTAGCATGTTCTAAAGGCAGGGTAGATTGTAGATCAAAGGCTTTGTGGTTGGGTTGGTGTTTATTTTTCTCTTTTGGTATCCTGCAGACTTGATGAACCTTGACATAAAGCAGTCAAAATTTTTCTACTTAGAGTTTGAGAATCAGGTACAATCATGGTTGATCCAGAGTCAGAAGCTGGAGGAAAATTAAGCCTTGTCATCTTCATTTTGTGGAATGACTGCAGAAATGGTGATTGGTCCAAGTGCTATTGTCATATGTCAGCAGCCCAGAAATTTCAATTTTTGTATATTCATTCTCTCTGTCTCTCTGTCTCTGTCTCTCTCTGTCTCTGTCTCTCTCTTTGTGTGTGTGTGTGTGTGTGTGTGTGTGTGTGTGTAAAATTAACCCAACATCCAAGCTTAATCCTTCCCTTTCCAGACAAAGATTACCATAACTAATGCACCATATGTGAATGTGAGAAGAAGTATATATAAATATAAAGGATAGGAAACATTAAATTTGTACTTGGTAAAAGATTAGTGATTGTCTAGGAGCCAGAAATGAGAGGAAAGATGCAGTATTTTTCTTTCCAAGTCTGGATTATTTCACCCAATATCTTTTCTAGCTTCATACATTTACTTGAAAATTTCATGATTTCAATTTTCTTTACAGATGAATAGGATTCCATAATTTATATATGCAGTCTTTAATGCTTTCATTTTTTAGTTGAAAGGACATTAGGTTGTTTCCATTTCCCAACTATTATGAATAAATCAGCAAAGACATGACTGAACAAATATCTGTAGAATGGGAGATCGAGTTCTTCGGCTACATACCTAATAGTAGAATAGCTGAATCATATGATGGATTTATTTTTAGCTTTTTGAGACGTTTTCACATTGATTCCCATAGTGGCTGTATCAGTTTCAGATCATTAATAGTTATGAGAGCTCCATTTCCCCATTTTTTCCCATCATTTCCAGTGTTTCTTTTTTGTTTGTTTGAAATGATTTGTTTTTCTTTTTCCTTTTTTTATTAAGAAAAAATTTTTATTCATTTTACATGCCAACCCCACCTCCCCCCTCAACCCACCCCTCATTCCTCCCCACAAGAAGGCAAGGCCTCCTATGGAGAGGCACATCTAGTAGATATTTGTGAGTTGTTATGTTGATCTTTGCCATTCTGACTGTGGTAAGATGAAATCAAAAATTGTTCTGATTTCCAATTCTTTAATTTCTAGGGATGATGAACATTTTAATACATTTCTTAGCCTTTTTTTTCTTCTCTTCAAAATTCTGTGTTCAGACACCAGATACATTTTCTGAATGAGTCTTTTATTTTCTTTATTGTTTGAGTTCTTTATATATTCAGGTAATTTTCTGTCAGAAACGTAGTTGGCAAATATTCTCCCCATTCTGTGGGTTTCCTCCACGTTGAACTAATTGTTTCTTCAGATGTACAGAAGCATTTTAGTTCGGGGAAATCTTCTTGACAATTGGTGATGTTAAATCTTGGGCAAATGGAGTATTACTCCCAATATCATGCAGAGTACTGGCTATATTTTCTTTAAGAATTTTAGTATTTCAGATTATAGATTTAGATCTTTCACTCAATTGAAGTTAGTTTTTATGCAGGGAGATAAAATTGTGTCAAATTTTAATTTTTCTGTGTCTGGAAAACCTGTTTGCCCACTACCATTTGTTAAAAATGCTATTTCCCAGGGTATGTTTTTCGACATTATTGTCAAACATTAGATTCTTATAGTTAGGTATACTCGTGTTTTGTCTACGATGGAGTATCAGGATTGAGCTACTAAAATCAAAATCATATCAAACAACTCTCATACTTCAATTTCTGCATAACTTTTATTTAAAGCCAGAATAAAATGTGAACTTTCACCTTTGTCAATAAAGTCTTATAATATCTATGTAACATCAGCCTTGTTCCGTTTTGAAGGTTATACTTAAGTATGTTGCTCACTGTTATTTAGTTTTCATTACCTTATTTCTATTGTACACCAAACCAATGTTATTCCTACCTCATGGAATATTTTTTGGTTTTCTCTTGCCCATCAATGAGATGTCTTTCTTTCAGATTTTACTCGAAGTGTCAGTAATATGGAAGACAGTCTTCTGACCAATGATGACTTATTTTCTGCCATTTGTGATAATTTTTAGTTCAGGAAACTTGAAAAGATAAAATTACTTTTGTAATTTTGTGTGTTGTGTCTATTGTTTATTTTATCCAGAAAATGCAGACAACTTATGTATTAAAGTATTTTTTTTACTTTAATTATTGTTCTTCATAGGTCTACAATTATTATAGTTGTACAGAGGAACTCTAATACAGTCTTATTTTAAAAAAAAACTGTTTTATTCCCTCAAGGGTAGTGACTCATATCTGTAATCCAGTACTTAGGAGGCTGAGCAGGAGTTCAAGTCCATCTTGAGTAACACATGAGTTGAGGCTAATCCCTGCCACAGTTAATCCAAACTGTCTCAAAATAACTACACAACAAAGACCAAACCAAAAAAAAAAAGGCAAGTTTCTTCTTGTTTAGATTACAAAAACACATCCTGTGACCCTCAGAATAAACAAATCTATAGCACATAGTAAGAAAAATATTCTTTTGCTTTTATATTTATAGTGAATTCTAGAAAGTTGCTTTTCAGTATAGTAAAGTTACATTTATAATAAACAATGGGAAATATATTAGCAAGGACAAATGAGGGGAAAGCTAGGACACCTATAATCTATACAACATTGATTTTTTTTTAAAGTAGGCCTAAGGAACATGCAATTCTCTTCACAGGATAATTATGCAGACTGAGATATTGTTCACTGAGTCAACATCTATTCATGTGTTCCAAAAGCACTGACTTTAAAATGATTTTGCAGAGTTGCTCATACTTATGAGTTAAAAAACAGCAATGATTCTTTCATAATGTTCCAAGCACTTACAGTTCTAACCAACTTCTCTTCTAAGTTGGATCTCAAAAGAAAAAGACAAAAATATTCACCAGGTTAGAAATCTACAGTTTCATTATTCTACAACAGCTTAGTGAAACATCAAAAAATCAATTGTTAGCTTATTTTTCTACTGAAAAGAAATGGATGAACAGTATAGATTGCTTTCAGAACTGTTGAATTAGTTACAGAGGCTGCATTTGGAAAGCTACCATATATTGAATGGTTGAAGTGAGTTGCTAGAATTTTATTAAAATTAAATAGTGGCAAATGTAGTAACACTTATTAGACAAATCATGTTTACAAATGAACATTCAAGTTTTTCATACTTTTTTTGTGGAATCATTAAAGTTATATACTGCTTCAACAGAAAATAAAACAGAATTTATTCCCAGGTTTGTCTGTCTATAAATCTTCGGTCTTATACATAACAGTATTTATATTTTCTCTATTCAATATATGTGCCATGCATACTCTTCAAAATTTTAGTATTGCTCAACTTTATTTTTCAGTACTTAGCATGTTAGTTATGGCTTTATTTTGAAAGGAATCGGTGTTTAGTTTTACAAGCCTTTATTTTAGAATAAAAGAAAATTAGTATTGAATTCAACTTCCACAATGATCTAGTCATAATTCCTTATGAGTGTATATATTAGTCTATCTGGAAAAAGTACTTTATTTTTATTTCCTGATAGAAATAAAATAATTAAAATAAATTTACAGAAAACAAATGACATATAATCAAAATTATGAAATGATGGATGAAATATTACACAGCCATACAAGATCTTTCTGAGGATTACTTATTTACATCATAAAATACCTCCATTTTCTATGGCTAATAGGGAATGAAAACATGAATGTAGGATAAAATATATATTTTGTTGCTACACATAATACTATATATTGGATTAAAAACAATAACAGAGTGTCAGAATGTTAAAGCTTAATTACATGTTGGAAGAGTGTGCAATATGTCTAATATATATTTTAAATAAAGTTCATACACACACACACACACACACACACACACAACACACACACACATATGAACAAACAACAGCTAATGAATACCAAAGTAAAGCCAGGAGGACATGGGTTGGGACCTCACCCAGGGTGAATTAACTATTATATACAAAGTTGTTTCATGTGCCCTTCTATTCCGGGAAGGATAGATTGTGCTTTGTTAGTATTAGTAACATTATCACCCATAGAATGATGTATTGATTACATGAGATACAAGTCCTTCCATTGTGATAACTAGCAGTCCTAACAGGAATGGGTGATCCAGATGAGGGAAACATTCAGTTTGGCCTCACCCCATTCTCACTGTTTTCCAAAAATTGACAAAATTAATTTAATTTGTTAGCTGGGTGTGCATAGTGTTTATATAGTACTAAAGCTTTAAAATACTAGGTAGTGGACTTCTTTTTTATTGTTATTTAATATTTTTATTTTTAAAGGAAAAGTCTGATCTTTAATGTTTCTACATTTCAAATATTAAAAATAGATGTTTTTCAATATATTATATTTTGATTATGGTTTTCCCTGACCCATCTCTTTTGAGATTCTGCCCATATCTCATCTTATCTACCTATCTAGATCTACAACCTTTCTTCTACCTTTCCTCAGAAAGCAAAGCCATCAAAGGAATGATAGTGAAATATGCTAAAGAAGAAGGTAAGGGAAGAGAGAGACAGAGAGAGAGACAGAGAGACAGAGAATACAGACCATAATACAACAAAACAAACAGAAGAAAAAGAGAAACACATATAGATGCATAGGGACACATGTTTGCAGACACAGGAATACCATAAAACAGAAATCCAGAAACCATGATATATGTGCAGAAGACTTATAAAGTTAAAAAAAAAAAAAGAAAGAAAGAAAGAACGAAAAAAAAAAGAAAGAGAGCGAAAATTACCTGAGAAAACATTATGAGACAAAGAAACCCCCAGGACACCACTGAGTTTGTTGTTATTGGACCATCTACTGCTACATAATTGTTTG
The DNA here is from genome assembly GCF_004664715.2 of Peromyscus leucopus. Lineage (NCBI taxonomy): Eukaryota > Metazoa > Chordata > Mammalia > Rodentia > Cricetidae > Peromyscus > Peromyscus leucopus. The sequence continues at coordinate 47,051,840 of NC_051076.1, forward strand.
TATCTGCCATAGGAGTGGTTTGTACTCCCAGTGAGACTCCCTTGAAGAGAACTGGTTTTGGGGGGTGGGGCTTGTTTTCACTTCTCTCAGCATGGGGACCTCCTCCAGCATGAACCAGTGCAGGCCCCATGCATGCTGCCTCAGTCCCCGTGCGTCCATATATGTGTCAGTGCTACTTTGTTTAAAAGATCTTGTTTCTTGGAATCCTCCATCCCTTTGGCTCTTGAAATCTTTTAATCTCCTCTTCAACAGAGTTCCCTGAGGGCTGAGGGGAGGCATTTGATGGAGACATCCTGTTGAGAGCTGAATGTTCCAAGGTCTCTCACTCTGGGTACATTGTCAATATGTGAGTCTCTGTATTTGTTCCTATCTAATGCAGGAGGAAGATTCTCTGGGGATGGCGGTGGGTGGAAGGCACTAATCTATGAGTGCAGCATTATACCATTAGGGTTCATTCTGTTGCTATGTTATTTAGCAGAACAGGAGTATTTGGTTTTCCCTTATGTCCCTGGCATATCAAGCATCAGGTTCTTATCCACATGAGTAGTATTAGATGTGACTTCCATTCCATGAAGGGGGCTTTAAATCTAATCAGATATTAGTTGGTTACTCTCATCACCTTTGTGCAACTATTACACTAGCAGAGCTTGAGGGCAGTTCATCATTGGAGACTGAGGGTTTGTAGGTGGCTTAGTGTTTACCTTTCTACTTTGATATTGAACAGTGTACCTTCCAGTACCATCAGTACTAGTCTATAAGGGTGAAGGCTCTGGGTAGTCACTAGCTCTACTTCGCCTCTTTCAGTGAGTTGTGTAGGTGTTATCTTCAGACTTAGAACCATATGTCAGTTTAGGTAGAGAAACCAACAGCCATAGCATTAGCCTGGGTTGTTTGGAGATTCCCATGTGGTCCCTTTTTTAACAACTTGATGAGATGTAACTGATTACAGGTAAGAGAAGCTTAATTTGATGATGAATGATGTCCAGTTATGACTTACCTTCCCTGAATCTATCATTCAGATTGCCTTCATATGTATATATGTGTGGTTCTTGGTTTTAACTGTTTGTCCCAATATATACTCCCTTACTACCACTTCAGGCCTTTTCCCCATTTGATCCTTCCAATCCAGACCCCACTCAAAATGCATAACTGTCTATTTTTCCTTCATAGAATCCACCCCCACTAGTTCCTTATTCTACATCTAAACTCTCTGTTGATATCTGGATTATTGGTTTCTTATAGAAGATGTAACAGCTACTATCCTCACATAAGCAAATATATAACTACTATGTTTTTCTTTTCTGAGTCTGAGTAGTTTCTTTCAGGGTGATGTTTCTTTTCTAGTTCCATCAACTTACCTGTTATTTCATCTTTTTTATTTTTTATTTTATAATTTAATTTAAGTTTTCATATCAGCCACAGATTCCCCTGTCGTCCCCCTCCCCCCAGTTCAACCAACCCCCATTCCCATCTCCTCCAGGGCAAGGACTCCCCTGGGGATTCAGCTCTGCCTGGTAGATTCAGTTGAGGCAGGTCTAGTCCCCTCCTACCTTCAACCATTTTTTAATGACTGAGTTATATTCTGTTGTGTAGATGTACCATAATCATTTTATTCATTAATCTATTTAAAGACATGAAGGTTGTGCTCAATTTCTGGTTCTTATGATTAGAGCATCAATAAATGAGCGTCTCTGTAGTAAGATGATGTGTCCTTTGGATATATGCCCAAAGACTGGTATAGCAGAGTCATGGAGTCTTGAGGTAGGCCGATTTCCATCTTCCTGAGGAACTGCCACACTGATTTCCACATTTTTAAATTCATTAATGCATTGAAAGACATGAAGGCTGTTCCCAATTTCTTGTTCTTATGATTAGAGCAGCAATAAGTGAGTTTCTCTGTAACAAGGATGTGTCCTTTGATATATGCCAAGAGTAGTTTCGCTGAGTCATGGAGTCTTGAGGTGGGCTGATTCCAATCTTCCTGAACAACTGCCACACTGATGTCCACAGAGGCTTATATTAATCAGGGTTCTCTAGAGGAACAGAACTTACAGATTGAGTACATATTTATATATTCTTAATGTGTATATATATAATGCATATATATGCATGTGATTTATTAGACTGTCTTACAGGCTATGGCTACATAGTCCAACAATGACCATCTACCACTAGAATTTTGACAAGTAGCTTTTATTCTATCAAATGAGATGATCACCTGATTTTGGGTTTTCTCTCTTTTGTAGTGTAGATTATATGTACCAGTTAACATAAGTTGAACCATCCCTGCAACTCTGGGATAAAGCCTACTTGATCATTTTTAATGATGTTTTTGATGTGTTCCTGGATTTTAGTGTAAGTATTTTTATTTTGTATTGTGTGGTTTTGCATCTATGTTAATAAGGAAAATTGGTCTCCTTCATTATTGTGTTTTTTATGGTTTTGGATCAGGATTACTGTGGACTCATGAAAAAAAATTAGACAATAATCCTTCATTTTTTATTTTTGAAGAGTAATTTAAGGAATATTGGCATTAATTATTTGAAAATCTCATAGAACTCTATGCAAAGCTATCTGGTCCTGGGCTTACTGTGGTAAGACTTTTAATAATTCCTTATCATCCACTATAGTTTGTATATCTATTTAAGTGGTTTATACAAACTTTATTTACATTAGTAGATGATAAATATAGAGAAAATTCTCCTTTTCTTCTGGATTGCCCAATATGATGAAGTATGTTCTTAATGTATGTCCCTATGATTTTCTGGGGTTCCCTGGTGTTTGTTATATCCTCCTTTTTGTCTCTAATTTTGTTAATTTGGATCTTCTCTCTCTGCCTTTAAGTTAATTTTGCAGTCTGTCAACCTTATTAATTTTCTTAAAGAACCAAACCTTTGTTTCATTGATTTCTTTATTTGTTTCTTTCTATTTTCTTGATTTCATTCTGATCTTGAATAATTTTTGCCATCTACATTTTTGGGGAATGTTATGTCTTCATTTTGCCATAGAGCTTTCAGGGTTTCAGTAAGTTATTACTATTAGATTTCTCCTTTTCTTCAAGAAAGCACTTTTTGCTAAGATCTTGTCTCTTATGACCTTCTTCATTGTGTCTCTTAAGTTTGGCTATGTTGTGTTTTAATTATTACTAAATTCTAAAAAGATTTTAATTTCTCTCTTCATGTTTATCTTGACTCATTTTTTACTTGGTAGTGAGCTGTTTCTTTTCCCCGAGTTTGTCATTTCTCAGTTTGTTTCTCTTCTTGTTGATATTCAGCTCTCATTCCTAGTGGTCAGAAAAAATGCAGTTAGTCCAGACCCATCTGGCTTTTAGAGTTTCAATTGAAACATCTGGTGTCATTCTGGTAGGTCTACCCTCATATTTTACCAGGAATTTTCCTCCTGTAGCTTTCAGTATTCTTTTTGTTATGAACACTTAGTGTTTTTATTGTTTTGTTACATGGTAAATTTCTTACCTGGTGCAGTCTATTTGGTGTTCTGTATACTCCATGTACATTGATAAGCATCTCCTTTATGTTACAGAATTTTTCTTCTGTGATTTTTTTTTTTAAATATTTTCTGTGACAGTTTTCTTGGTTTCTTTCCCTTCATTTCCATTATTTATATATTTGGTCTTATGGTGTACCATATTTCATGCATAATTTTTTCTGGAGTTTTTTGTTTGTTTGCTTTTTTTTTTACAGTTAACATTTTCTTTTACTAAGGTACCCATTTCTAAAATCTGGTCTTCAACACTCAAGATTCTCTCTATCTCTCATATACTGTTGGTAAGGCTTGCCTCTGATGTTCCTGTTCAAGTTCCTAATTTTTTCATTCACAGTTTTCCCTCAGTTTGGGTTTTCTTCTTTGAGTTTCTTTTTACTTCCATGTTTGGAACAGGTTCTCCATTTCATTCCAATGTTTGTGTTTTCATAGATTTCAATCAATGGATTATTTTCATATCCTCTTTAAAAGCATTGAACAAATTCATAATAGCTATTTTGAAGTCTTTGCCTTGTGCTTCAGCTGTAGTGCAGATCTCAGGGTCTTCCTTAATAGGTTGCTGGGGACACAATGGCCTTCCTCTTTTTTTTTAATCGTGTTTTTATGCTGATATCAAGGTATCTGTGTTTGTGATGATTGTAATTTGACATCTGTGGTTTTGTTTTGTTTTGTTTTTACTTTGTTTGCTAAGTGTTTTGTTCCTATGTTATTGTTGCCCTCTCTGGTTCTTAGGAGAGTGGGAGCTGAGGGTTGCCAGGTAGAGAGGGCTACTGAGATTCTTCCTGGTGTGGCCACTGGACGTCCCAGGTAGAATGTGGTTTTAGGTTTTGGGTGCTAACATTTAGCAATGGTTATGGTCTAAAAGGGGTGGGTGCTGAGAGGGTCCAATGGAGGGAAAAAAGCAAGGTGTGCATCAGGATCGATTTAACTCCCCGCCCCCTTGGAGGTAGTTTGCTGCAGAGCTAGGGAACAGACTGAGGAATTGAGATTGGAGGATGGGGAGGACAGTGAATATCACCTACCTGATATCTTGTCCATTGTGGTAGAAAAACTTTCTTGGAGTGCCTGCAGAAGTTAGATGCTGAGAAAAAGGGATGGTGTGGCCACAAAGTCTGTAGGAGTTCTGCATGTTCTGGGGTCAGGGGAATGGGTAGGGGTAGAAAAGAAAGGGAAGACACAGTGGGTGGTCTGTTACAGAGCTGGGGATAACACTGGAGGACTGAAATTAGAGGATATGAGGGAGCATAAAGACTATCTTCCTGTAGCATTTCCAGGAAGCAGGAAGGATGGTCTTCATCTGAAGACTGACCATGTTACTCAATTCTAGTTCTTGAGAATATGTATTCTAGAGCCTAAGTGACAATCAACAGTAGATTTCTTTTTTCTTTATTAAGAATTTTTTATTCATTTTACATACCAACCACAGATCCCCTTCTCATCCCTCCTCCCACTCCCCCACAGTCTTCCCCCTAAACCCAGCCCCTAGCCCCTTCTCCAAAAAGGTAGGGCCTGCTATGGGGAGTCAGCAAAGCCTGTTACATTCAGCTGAGGCAGGTCCAAGCACCTCCCATTGTATCAAGGCTGTGCAAGATGTCCTACCATAGGCAATGGGCTCCAAAAGCCAGTTCATGCATGAGGGAATAGATTCTGATCCCACTGCCAGGAGCCCCTTAAAAAGACCAAGCTACACAACTGTCTCACTTATGCAGAGGGCTTAGCCCAGTTCCATGCTGTCTCCACTGCTGTTGGTCTAAAGTTCATGAGTTCCTACTAGCTTTGGTTGTCTCTGTAGGTTTCTCCATCATGGTCTTGATGCTCCTTGCTCATAGAATCCCTCTTCTCTTTCTTCAACTGGACTCCTAGAGGTCAGCCTTGTACTTGGCTGTGGATCTGCATCTGCTTCCATCAGTTACTGGATGAAGGCTCTATGATGACAGATGAATATTCACCAATCTGATTACTGGGGTAGGCCAGCTCAGGCACCCTCTCCACTCTTGCTAGTAGTCCAAGTTGGGGTTATCTGTGTGGATTCCTGGTACCTTCCCTGGCACAAGGTTCCTCCCTATCCCCATGATGTCTCCCTCAATCAAGATATCACTTTCATTGCTCTCTCACTCCTTGCCTTTTGCAACTTGAACATCCCATTCCCTTATGTTCTCATTCCCCATCCCCTACCCTCTATTGCCCCCCCTTCTCTCTTCACTTTACTCAGGAGATCTCACTTGTTTCCTCTTCCATAAATAGGACCTCCTGAAACTGAGAAGCTTCTGTAAGGCAAATGACATGGTAAATAAGACAAAATGACACCCTACAGAATGGGGAAAGATCTTCACCAAACCCACATCTGACTGATATCCAAAATATATAAAGAACTCAAGAAACTAAACAGAAAAATACAAAGCAATTCAATTATAAAAAGGGCTACAGAACTAAACAGAGAATTCTCAACATAGAAATCTCAAATGGCTGAAAGACATTAAAGGAAATGTTCAATATCCTTAGTCATCAGTGAAATGCAAATCAAAACAACTGTGAGATATCACTTATACCTGACAGAGTGGCTAAGATCAAAAACACTGATGACAGCTTATGTTGGAGAGGATGTGAAGCAAGGGGAACACTCTTCCACTGTTAGTGGGAGTGCAAACATGTACACCCACTTTGGAAATCAGTATGGTGTTTTCTCAGAAGACTGGGAATCAGTTTACCTAAAGGCCCAATGATACCTGTCTTGGTCATATACACAAGGAATACTCAATCATACCACAAGGATACTTGCTCACCTATGTTCATTCTACCATTATTCCTAATAGCCAGAACCTGGAAACAACCTAGATGCCCTCAACCGAAGAATGGATAAAGAAAATGTGGTACATATACACAATGGAATACTACTAAGCAGTAAAAAACAGTGACATCATGACATTTGCAGTCAAATGGTTGGACTTAGAAAATATCATCCTGAGTGAGGTAATCCAGACTCAGAAAAACAAACATGATGTGGATACTAGATAAGTAGATACTAGAAGCAAAGCAAAGGATAATCAGACTACAACCCAATAGTAGACTTCTAAATCTTACCAAAAAATGACTATTTTTTTAAGGATTAGGATGTATATGATTTATAAAGGAAAGGAACTGTGTTTTTGCCTTAACAACCATTTATTCAGATGAAGGCATAGAGAACTCAATGACCCCACATGAAAAACAGGATGTTTTACTCACAGCTCCAATAAAGAAAGGATAGATGGGTGGATATTCCAAGAAAGAAAAGCCACAAGATGGGAATCATGAGAGATATTTATTCACAAGATCCTGAATTACTATACATTAAACGTTTGCAATAATTCCTATGGCCAAAAAGACAGTGCTTATTCATAGATATTTGTCATTTACTGCTGGTTGGGAAATGGCTTTTTAAATATTTTCTGCAAAGTAAAAGACTGAGTTTTTAGCAAGGATCTCATAGTTAGGGAAGGTTCAAGTAAAAGGTAATTGAAAAACATGGACTGATATACCAAACATAAACTTAATCCCTACATTCAAGTTTTACTGTAACAATGTAGTATCTCTCAAAATGTATGGTGTTTCTTTGTGCCTCATGTCTTACATATAAAGGGTTGTATGTGTATCTGTGCTCCAGTCTTTAAATATTGTTTTCTTCTTTAATTCTGAGAAAATTGTTTAGAGAAATGATTTTTTTCAAACTCTTTTTTTTTTGGGAAAATATGGAAAATCACAGAACATCATTACTAATACGTTCATAAGTACTGTGAAATGCCTATGAAGTATGTCTTCAGTTTTCTTTGCATATGCACTTAGGTTTATGAGTTTTAAAGCAATGTAATATTTGAAATTTATAATAAATCAATAAATTATTATAGGAAATATCCATTTTAATTATTATTATTTTACCTTATACTCTAGACAAATATTTTAAATAATAGCTTTTGTGTATGCCATTAAAATATTAATACTCTCTGGAAGACTATGCTCATTTTACATGAGATCATCTGACATTTCAATCACATTCATTATCATATGCTTTATTAAAAAAACTCCCTACTGTCATAGGAAATGTGGGCAGAAAATAAAAATATCTTACTGGAGCTTGCTTTCTAAGAGCTCTGACCTTTTACTTTTTATGAAAGTTTTTATTTATTACTTGGACTTTTCTTGTTATGTTTCAGTTGATCTTCTGCTTGCGTGATGACCTTTAAGAATTTGTTGATTATAAATCCTCACTCATCACCATTTCTTATGCCTCTTTTCCCAGGAGAAGCAAGTGTAAGTAATAGGATATGGGGTTGAATGTGAGGTATTATGGCCAGTTGCAATAAGTAGAAAAGATATAAGTTCAGAAGGTTGCTGTCTATGACTTAAATTAGATTTCAGTTTAAATTTTGTGATAAATTAGGAAATTTAAAATAATATTGTTTGTGTTTTGAAATTGCAACCTCTCACACATATGTGTGCAAATAGAATTTGGATTGTTTTGATTAAAATATAATCCACAAAATAATCTTATCCTTAGAAGGTAGGCTAGAATTACTTTAAGATTCACTTTATTCATTGTGTTCATATCCTTGATAAGATTGAAGAGATAAAACACTATTCCTTTTAGAGTGTGTTTTACAATAAAAACATTGATTAACCTAGTTTGGCCATTTTCAATAAAATATTTCAACCCACACAATTATGGAGATAATATGATCTATACCATGTTCCAATATTATAGAATGTTATTGTTACTGTTAAAATATACAAATATATGATAATTATAATAAATTAAGTAACTTTGTAGGATACAAAATGAAGACTCAAAAACAATAACATCCAGAAAAAAAAATGGGTTGGGAGAAAAAGAACACAAATCATATTTCTGATAACAGATTAAGGTCTGAGAAAAAAAAAAAAAAAACACTTCAGGAATCTCAATATCAATGTATCAATGTATGCATAAAGAAACACACACACACTAAAAACACAATAACAACAATAACAAAAACATGTAAAGCAAGTTAATAGACAAGACTATGGGCTGAATTGGTTTCTTTAAATACTATGTAATTTTTTTAGCAAGGATGTAGTGAAAACACACTTAACATTGTTAATTATTAGTTCAAATATTATAATTCCATGACAGCTTTTAGAACAATTCATATAAAATGATTAGAAATGACTAATGAGATTGTGAGAAAAAGAATATGTCAACAGAGATGGTAAGATTATAGATGTGTAGCCATTTACTACAAGAACAGTAGTAGGCCCTAGTTCCACATTCTCTCCAGCATAAGGTGTCTTCAGTGTTTTTGATCTTAGCCATTCTGACAGACATAAGGTGGTATCTCAGAGTTGTTTTGATTTGCATTTCCCTGATAATTAGGAATGTTGAGCAATTCCTTAAATGTCTTTCAGCCATTTGAGTTTCCTCTGTTGAGAATTCTCTGTTTAGTTCTATAGCCCATTTCTTAATTGGACTGTTGGTCATTTTGATGTCTAATTTCTTGAGTTCCTTATATATTCTGGATATCAGTCCTCTGTCAGATGTGGGGTTGGTGAAGACCTTTTCCCATTCTGTAGGCTGTCGCTTTGCCTTGTTGACAGTATCCTTTGCTCTACAAAAGCTTCTCAGTTTCAAGAGGTCCCATTGATTGATTGTTTCTCTCAGTGTCTGCACTACTGGTAGGGATCACCCAATGATGGAGAAACGGCTGAGATCTACATGAACAGCCTGGACATGAGTGGAAGTAATGAAGGGCAAGGGTCGAGGGAAAGAGAGCCTGTGGGAGCGGGAGATCCCAGCTGTATCAAGAACAGAGAGGGAGAACAAGGAATAGGAGACCAGGGTAAATGAAGACCACATGAGAAAAGGAAGAAACAAAGTGCTAGAGAGGTCCACAGAAATCCACAAAGATACCCCCACAATAGATGGCTGGCAATGGTCGAGAGACAGCCCGAACTGACCTACTCTGGTGATGGGATGGCCAAACACCATAATAGTTGTGCCAGAAACCCCATCCAACTACTGAGGAATCTGGATGCAGAGATCCACGGCTAAGCCCCGGGTGGAGCTCTGGGAGTCCAATTAGCGAGAAAGAGGAAGCTTTATATGAGCGAGAATTGTTGAGACCAAGGTTGGATAAAGCACAGGGACAAAGAGCCAAATGAATGGAAACACATGAACTATGAACCAAAGGCTGAAGGGCCCCCAACTGGATCAGGCCCTCTGAATAGGTGAGACAGTTGATTGGCTTGATCTGTTTGGGAGGCATCCAGGCAGTGGGACCAGGTCCTGTGCTCATTGCATGAGTTGGCTGTTTGAAACCTGGGGCTTATGCAGGGACGCTTGGCTCAGCCTGGGAGGAGGACCTGCCTAGACAGAGTCTACCAGGTTGATCTCAATCCTAGGGGGAGGCTTTGCCCTGGAGTAGGTGAGAATTGAGGGGAGGGCTGGGGGAAAAGGGAGGGGGGCAGGAGGGGAGAGAACAAGGGAATCCGTGGCTGATATGTAAAACTGAATGGTATTGTAAAATAAAATAAAAGGAAAAAAAAGAACAGTAGAATTAAATTCCCTAAGGAAACTAAAAGTATCACAATGATCTGATCCATCATACCTTGAGTGGGCCATTCAACCAATGGTCATATGGTCATGACTTTTTTTTTTTTTTTTCTTTTTTGGTTTTTCGAGACAGGTTTCTCTGTGTAGATTTGTGCCTTTCCTGGAACTCACTCCGTAGCCCAGGCTGGCCTCGAACTCACAGAGATCTGCCTGGCTCTGACTCCACAGTGCTGGGATTAAAGACATGACCCGGCTATGGTAATTACTTCTAAGAGCAACTGCAAAGGCATGTTCCTTTTAGCATTATTGATCAATATCTCCTAAGATACATAAAGAGAAAAGGTCACCAATGCTACAGCAGGTGAAGAAACTTGGATTTATGTGAAATGTCTTTCCTTCTTAAATAAGGAAATCTTACAATATGTCATAACATAGAAGAAATAAGAGGGCATTGTGCTAAGCCAAATAGGGCAGACATAAAACATACCAGGCTTTCTCACTTATACAGGAAGGGGAGAAAAAAAATATACAGTAGCAGATGGTCAAAAGAACAAGCCTATAAATATAATGTAGACCATAACTAACTATAATTTATAAAGTGTTGTTGAATTAAAGTTTTTCATTAAATGTATATATTTTAGCTGTTCTTGGTACAAATCAAAGAACAGACAATTCATGAGATGACAGGAGACACTAATTTCACACAATTTAGTAAACATTTTACTGTCTTTTCATACCTCCTTAGGTCATGGGGTTTAGCTTTAGGATACGATATCAAATTTATTTGAAAATTAGCAAAGATAACATGAAACATTTTATTGTTTATTTTGTATCATTGAAATGCTTGTATTTGTAATATGTTACTCTTAATAAATATCATATTTATTTATTAATTATAAAAAAATTATATGGGAAAAGACCATGATCCCTAAATGCTACACAAAACAGCTATAGGCACTGGATGATGAATTGATCTTCTCTTCCCTGGGAAGGACCGTCTATCCTCAGGTGCTTATAATTCTTTATTGAGATTTCAGACCTCATAGACTTTTCTCTGTTTAGTTTCCATGTCCAGTGGCAAATTATTAGTCCAAATATACATGCAATTATCATTATATGTATTGAGCATGTTATTTTAGGAATATGTATATAACATATATATATATATATATATATATATATATATATATATATATATATGTAATAGTAATTAGTAAACAAAGAGTACCTGAATTTGAAGGAGCATGGGAAGGGGTATGTAGAATGGCCTAAAGGGAAGAAAGTGAAGAGTATAATATTATAATTATATTTAATCTCAAATATTAAAATATTCCCTCTTAAAGTAAAAAAAAAATAAAAAATGAAAAGACCATTTAGCAATCCCCCCAAAAAAACAAAAAACAAAAAAACAAAAAAAAAATTCCCTCTTTAAAGAACATTGAATTCAAAATAAAATATCTTGGATGTTAAAAATAGAAATAATTATAATAATTTTCAATGCCAATAGTCATCCCTAAAAATGTACACAATTTACATTATATAAATGAGCAGGTTATATATACACATATACATATATATACATATATACACATATATATGCAATAACAATTGGTGAAAAAAAGGAGTCAGAAATATTTAAAAGATGGAGTGATCATGACCTAAGAGGACCTATATAATTCCAAAAAACAGAGATATAAAAATTATGGTAAATGAAAGCAGAAGAATATTTAACTAAATATTTAACTAAATAAACTTTACATTTATTTTCAGGACCAGTCTGAAGATCTTTACTTAAATAATAATACTTAAGGATATCATATTGTGTTTTCAATATATTTCATACTGTCTTCATTGTATTTAGTGTGATTGTATACATTTAATTACCATTTATTTAGCTGTAAATAATATAAGCATACAATTAAATATGACAATAATTATTATTTTCTACTTAATAATTGGCTGAGTTGCATTATAACAGCAGTAACTATCTTATTTTATCTAAACAATTAAAATAAAATCAGAACTACTAAATAGTAAAGCACATTTTATGCATATTACAGAGAATGGAACAAAAAAACTGGACTGTTCTCTTATACATTTGGAATATACTGCTTTCTATGCCTTTAATTTTTTTTCATAGTGGTAGTGAATGGTACAGAAAAAAAAGATGTCAGTACAACATTTCCACAGTATTGTATATTTTTCTTTTACAGTATTATTTTCCCCTTTAACATATAAACTATTTTTTTTTTCAATTTGGGGTCTAAGTGTTTAATCACTTCTGTTTTAATGTCTTGGAAATAAAAAGAGGCTTAATTAGCCATATTGAAAATCAAATTCAAAAAAACGAATTTCTTTTTTTCTTTTAACATAAAAAATATATGACATTCATGTGGGATGTGTATGAATGCATTCAAAACTTAACCCAGAGACAAGGCTGTTAAATGATATTTTGAAAGACTAAGATTCTCAGCACAGTGCTCAATCATGTAAATCAGTACTGTATTTTTCTAGAAATGAATAAAAGAAATTTGGCTAAAAATGATATTGCTACAAATTACTATTATTTGGCATGCCATATTATATAAATTTAAAATACATAATTTTGAAATATCTATATATCTATACACATACTTTCAAAACAGAGTATTGGATGTCAGGAGATAATCTAAACTGGTAAATTGATGACCCACAGAATTCAATGCAGTCTCTAAAGAGTATTTCAAAAAAATATTTTCATTTATGACATGAAAATATATTGTGAGATCTCATCTATTTCCTTTCCCAGGGCAATCCATGTGTCCCCGTAGGGTCCTCCTTTTTAGGTAGCTTTTCTGTAGCTGTGGGTTGTAGTCTGGTTAGCTTTTGCTTTACATCTAGTATCCACTTATAAGTGAGTACATACTGTGTTTGTCTTTCTGAGTCTGGTTTATCTCATTCAGGATGATATTTTCTAGCTCCATCCATTTGCTTGCAAATTTCGTGATGTCATAGATTTTTATTGCTGAGTAGTACTCTATCATGTATATGTACCACATTTTCTTTATCCATTCTTTGGTTGAGTGGCATCTAGGTTATTTTCTTGTTCTGGCTATTATGAATAATGCTGCTGTGAACACAGTTGAACAAGTATCCTTGTAGTATAATTGAACATTCCTGTGGTATATGCTCAAGAGTGGTATCATTGGATCTTGAGGTAGATTGATTCCCAGTTTTCTGAGAAACTGCCAGACTGACTTCCAAAATAGTTGTACCAACAGTAGAGTAGTGTTTCCCTTGCTCCACATCCTCTCCAACATAAGCCTTCATTAGAATTTTTGGTCTTAGCCATTCTTACAGGTGTATGATGGTATCTCAGAGTCATTTTAATTTGCATTTCCCTAACTAGTAAGGATTTTGAACAATCCCTCAAATATCTTTCTGGCATTTGAGATTCTTCTGTTGAGAATTCTCTGTTTAGTTCTGTAGTTCATTTTTTTAATTAAATTGTTTGGTATTTTGCTGTCTAGTTTCTTGAGTTCTTTATGTTTTGAGTTGAAGATCTTTTCTCATTCTGTAGGCTGCTATTTTGTTTTATTTACCATATCCTTTCCCTTACAGAAGCTTTTCAGTTTCAGGAGGTCTCATTTATTAATTGTTGCTCTCAGTGTCTGTTCTACTTGTGTTATATTTAAGTGGTCTCCTGTGACAATGCATTCAAGGCTACTTCCTATTTTCTCTTTTATCATGTTCAGTGTAACTGGATTTATGTTGAGGTCTTTGATACTCTTGGATTTGAGCTTTGTGCATGGGGACGGATATAATGGATCTATCTGCAGTCTTCTACATGTTGACATCCAGTTATGACAGTACCATTTGTTGAAGATGCTTTCTTTTTTCCATTGTACAGTCTTGACTTCTTTGTCCAAAATCAGTGGTCATAGGTGTACAGATTAATGTCAGTGTCTTCAATTCAATCCCACTGGTCCACATGTTCACTTCTATGCCAATACCAAGCTGTTTTTCTTACTATAGGTCCATGGTAGAGCTTGAGGTCAGGGATGGTGATGCCTCCAGACATGATTGTTTTATCTATTCTGTTTTTTTTTTTTAATATGAAGTTGAGTATTGTTCTTTCAAGTCTGTGAAGAGTTGTGTTGGGATTTTGATGAGGATTGCATTGAGTATGTAGATTGCTTTTGGTAAGATTGCCATTTTTATTATGTTGATTCTACCTATTCATGAGCATTGGAGGTCTTTCAATTTTCTAATATTTTTTTAATTTCTTTCTTCAAAGTCTTCAAGTTCTTGTACTACAAATCTTTCACTTGCTTAGAGTTACTCCAAGCTATTTTATATTATTCATGGCTATTATGAAGAGTGTTATTTCTCTGATTTCCTTCTCAGCCCATTTATCATTTATATATAGGAGAGTTACTGATGTTTTTTTTTGGTTAATCATGTATCTCACCACATTGTTGAAGTGTTTACTAGGGGTTTTTGGGGGCAACAGAGGGTAGGGGATGGGGATAACAACATAAGGGAACAGGATGGTCAATCTGGAATAGGGATTGAGTGGGAGAACACTGAAATAGGTATCTTGATAGAGGGAATCATGGGGACAGGGAGAAACCTGGTGCTAGGGAAGTCACCAGGAATCCACAATGATAATTGCAGCTTAGACTACTAACAATAGTGGAGAGGGTACCTGAGAAGCCTTAACCTGATAGTCAGATTGGTAAATACTCTGTCATCATAGAGCCTTCATCCAGTAACTGATGGAAACAGATGCGGAGATCCAAAGCTAAGCACCAGGCCATGCTCCAGAATTCCAGTTGAAAAGAGGGAAGAGCGATTCTATGAGCAAGGCACATCAAGATCATGCTGGGGAAACTTACAGATACAACCAAACCAAGCTAGTGGGAACTCATCAACTTTAGACCAACAACTGTGGAGCCTACATGGGACTGGACTAGGTTGTCTGCATAAGTGCGATAGTTGTGTAGTTTGGTCTTTTTAAGGGGCCCCTGGCAGTGGTAATAGGATGTATCCTGGTGTATGAACTGGGTTTTTGGAACCCATTACCTATGCTATGACAACTTGCACAGCTTTGATGCATGGGGAGTGGCTTGGACCTGCCTCAACTGAATGTAACAGGCTTTGCTGACTCCCTGTGGGAGGCCTTACCTTTTCTTAGGAGGGGATGTGGGGTGGGATGGGGGCTGAGATTTGGAGGGAAGGCTGGAGAGAGCAAGAGGAGGGATAAGAGGGGGATCTGCGGTTGGTATGTAAAATGAATAAAAAATTTTTAATAAAAATATACTGTGAGCACAAAAAATAATTTCTATGAATGCATAATAGTCAAGGAGAATATTAAATTAATTATGTTATACAATATAGAAAAACACACACAGAAATTAAAGAGATGAAAGCTATGAAAATATTTTTTCTATGAAAAATAATGCAGGTTTATTGTAATTTTTTTTGCCATAAGCATCATTCCCTGATTTTTTTCAAATGTGACCAAGAGAAATCCATTTCCTTGTTATATTTGAAATTTAATTTTAATTAGTTTTTCAATCATTAAGTTGATACATTCTGTCTTTGTTGGGATTTCTATTGCTGTAAAAGAAGACAATGACAAAACCAAGGAAAGGGTTTATTTCAGGTTACAGTTCCATATCACAGTCCCTCACTAAGGAAAGTCAGGGCAGTAACTCAACCTGGAGACAGGAGCAGATGCACAGATGAGTGTTTCTTGTAGGCTTGCTCCTCATGACTTCTCAATCTTCTTTTTTATACACCCACAAGATCCAGGGATGGAACCACTAATAATGGAATTGAACTTCCCATATAAATCACTAATCAAGACATGGCCCCCAGTCTTACCAACAAGACAAAATTCTAGGGAAATTGCCTCAACTATTGTTTTCTTTTCCCAAAAGCTTTAGCTCTTGTCACATTGACATGAAAACTAGATAGTATTTGGTCATTAAAAGCTAGGCACACAACCATATGTGTAGTGTATATATATATATATATATATATATATATATATATATATATATATATACAGTTTAAGGGGTGTACTTCTTGTAATAAGTAGTTCACTTATTAAATACATAGCAGTTTATATTACCTGTACAGTCCTTACTTTGTCTCTGTATCTTGGTTAGACATAAAGTGATCCCCTCTCTCCTACTATACATTTATACATCCATAATGTTCTATGAGGACAAATATTGAAGCATTTAAATATGTAAGTCCAAATACCTCCTCCATGGTTGGTTTCTTGTAGGTATACATGAACGGGTCAATGAGTTGCCATGCCTTATTACAGATGTATCCCTTGCTTTGAAGAAAAACTTGAGTTATACCAAACAAAAGCCGTGTAGTCTGCATTTATATTGCTGTTACACTATTAAGGTAACTGTATAAGCCATTGCCAATATATTAGGTGTGAAAGAGTATAGCATTATTTAACCTTAAAGTTGAATATACTGCAGAGTAAGATAGATATCGCACTAAGTGTCAATTTACTTAAACCTATGTTGACTTACACTTATCAATGAATTTTCATTGTACTATTTGTTTGCAGCAGGCAATTATAGAACAGTTAGGATGGCCACAATTATCTATAGTCATCATATATTTCAGATGTACACTCTATTCTTTATTGGTTTCAATGTATAATCAAGTTTCAGAAATATTAATAAGCTGCAATCCATAGCCAGTAGGACATTGCAACTGACATTCACATTTTCTTTTACAATTATGATATATAGTTTTCTAGCACTTTTAATTTATCATTTTAGCTATTTCATTTCCTGATGTGGAAACAGCTGGAATTGTCTTTTACAAATTTGTTAAAAACATTATACCTGTATGCAAATTTTGACACTCATTCATCAGTGTTTTCATCAAATTTTCTCAATGCTTTCTTGTCTACCACAGTAAACATTGAATTTAGAGATAATTAATGAAACTGTTAAAATTTCTGAGTAACCTATGGCAAATTTTAATAATGTATGAGTGAATGTGATATGAAAACATTTGGGGAATTTTTATTATCTTTCACAAAGAGATATAGTCACATTCTTCTGACACTGAGAATGAAGGTCAAAGTTATGTTAAAATTAACACACACAAACATATACACCCCACACATCAGTGTTAATTTTCTCTATTTTAAAAATAAGTATAAGGTTGAAAAAAATCCCATTTTAATCAAATTTCATACTAAGTATCAGAGAATTTTCAAAGTATTTATTGAATGTGCCACATAGCAAGAGAATTTACAGAATTATGTACACTCAACTTTGACCTTTTAGGAAGCTAAATCTTGATATGGAATGTAATTTATTTAAAAGATATCCCAAAGTTTCACTTTCTTCAGAATAAACTATATCCGTACCTACATAGGGCACCTGGCATTGGTGTTAGGATAGCCCTTCCAAATGATGAACATCTTCAAAGTGATAAGATCAGTTCAGTTACTTCCTTTGTGATCAGTTTGAACTTTTCAATGTAGCCAATATATCACATCCTCAATTTGGCATATTTGTTCATGTATTTCTTTGAATTATTATTTTTATATACTCTAAACATTGAAAATAGAGATGACTGTAGCATCAGTTAATATTTGCTATGTGCTGGGCAATGGTGGTGCATTCCTTTAATCCCAGCACTCTTGAGGCAGGGGCAGGCAGATCTCTGTGAGTATGAGACCAGCCTGAGCTACACAGAGTTCCAGGAAAGGCCCCAAAGCTACACAGAAGAACCCTGTCTCAAAAAAAATTGCTGTACATCAAAACACACTGCATCTTTTTTCTGAAAATGAGTTTTGCCCTTGTTAGCATACTGTGAGCAAAACAATTTTTTTTTTTTTTTTACTTTATATAGAATTTAGGAATCTTCTCTTCATCTACCCTTAGATGTTCAGCTCACTGGTCTAGGCAGGAGTTAGGATATTTTCAATCCCATATGTAACACTAGGCCCATGAACTTTTAATGAGACAGCAGGTATCAGTTACAGCAATCTCTGAGAGCCATCTGACAATACATATTCAGATCTCTGCTTGTGTAGTTTAGGTATTATCATATTAGCCTAAATAACTCACAGGTCTTATCTCAAATATAGAAAATCAGGCATCAGTTCTACATGTCAAAAAGTGAAATACTTTGTGAGCATCTGCAGTCTTCTGCTTCCTGAATTATGACCACTCATGTGGTACCTCATTACTACAGGAAGGTATAGAGTAAATATCATGGTATATAGAGCCTCTGTTATCTAAGCTCTGCTCTTAGTTATTCTACAACTGTTGATGAGCCTCAGTAGGAGTCTCTGACAGTCCTTTATCCATTATCAACAATACGATTTTCATATAATGCTTAAACTTCCATTAGCACCCAACTCATAACAATTTCTCTTCCTAATGAACACTTTTGTATTTATATTTTAAATAACAGATAAATTCACTAAATAGTCTAAAGTATGGAAGATTATACACTACATTATCTTTTTGCAAATATTCCTACACATAATTATTTATTTGTACCTGTGTTGATCTCTCTCTTTGTGTATGTCATAGTACATGTGTAGAAGTCAGAGCACAATTTGTAGAAAGCAGTACTTTATTCTACCATGTGGATTGTAGACATGGATCTCAGACATCCTAACTAAGTGGCATGTGACTTTACCTACTGAGCCACATCACTGGCTTCATATTTTTCTTTTACATAAACGTAATTATATGTTATAGGCACTTCATTTATAGATTTTTTCTCTTGTAATAGTTTGAAGCCCTTCACTCACTCAAGGGGTTATATCACTGTTGATTGTCATGAGCACTTTAATATAATTTAAGGAGCAAGAAAGTTAGTCTATATACTGATTTTGTGGTCAAGGAAAGAGGTTCACTCTACAACCTAAACTGTTCAATGATTATCAAATTTATTTGTTATATTTGGTGAGTAATCCATTGTAGTAGATTTTAAATCTACAAATGAAATCTTGCACTATTAAAAATATAGCACATTTAGCTGCATCAAGTTCATAAAACCTGCTGGAATTCAAACATTTATAAAAGATATGAGTAGGGTTTTTTAAATGAAACAAATATTCAATAAAAGCATGTACAAAATTGTTTACTTTATATGTGTTACTGTGTTAGGAGAATTCTGGGAAGAGAAAGGCTGAGTGAGGAGGCATGCAGCCTGCCATCCAGGGAACAGCATGTAATGGCACACAGGTAAAGCCATAGAACACATGGTGACATGTAGATTAACAGAAATGGGCTGTGTTTAAGTGCAAGTGCTAGTCAGTAGTAAGCCTGAGCTAATGGCCAAGCAGTTTTAATTAATACAAGCCTCTGTGTGATTACTTGGGTCTGAGTGGCTGCAGACCTGGTGGGACACAGGAAAACTTTCAGCTACACACCTACCAAAGTTAAATTGAAATCAGATAAGCTATATAAATAGTCCTATAACCACTAATGTAAGAGAATCAGTAATTAAAACTTGATCAACCAAAAACAAATAATAAAAAAGTCCAGATAGTTTTACCACAGATTTCTACTTAACTTCAAATGAAGAGACAACGCCAAAACTCTTTAATTTACTCCACAACAGAATGAACATTACCAAAACATTATATGAGGTCACAGTACACGGATGCTCAAAACACATATAAACCTAACAACAAAAGAGGATTATAGATCAGTTTCCATTATAAACATAGATATAAAAATTCTCAAAAAAATACTTGTAAAATGTGTCTAAGAACACATCAAAACGATCATCCCTCATGGTCAAGTAAGCATCATTCCAGAAATGCATGGATGGTTCAACATAACAAAAACCACATGATCATCTTATTAGATGCAGAAAGGGCCTCCACAGTAACTGAACATCCCTTCATGATAAAAGTACTGGGGAGATTAGGGATACAAGGGACATAACCTCAACAAAATAAAGGAAGCTTACAGCAAGTCAACATCAACTTAAATGTAGAGAAACTCAAAACAAATCCTCTAAAATCAAGAACAAGACAAGATTATACACTCTCTCCGTACCTATTCAATATAGTACTTGAAGTTTTAGCTAGATCAATAAGACCACTGAAGGATATCAAGGGGATAGGAAAGGAAGAAGTCAAAGTATTTTTATTTGATTACAGGATACGATGCATAAATGTCTCTACAACTCCACCAGGGAGCGCCTAAAGCTCTCAGTCACTTTCAGCAACATAGTTGGGTACAACACTATCTCACAAAAGTCAGTAGTCTTTTGATTTTTATATAAGACAATCACAGTGTCATCAATAAAACGTAGTAGTTAAACTTAATGGCTCCATGTAAAAGAATCCAAATAGCTGCACAACTTAATTTATTTCTTTAAAAACATGAGTTTGTCTTATTTTGGTGGGTCAATTTTGAGTGCAAAGGAAAATAAAAGACGAACAAATGTGGAAATTTTGCTGTTTGTTTCCTCTATCTTGCCTGTAACACATTTGTACCCCATATTTTTTTCAATTTTCTTATTATAAAGTGCATTCACTTTGTTTTATTTCTAGTAATTTAAGTCAAAATAAGTAATTTCACAGGTAACTAACATTTTATTGCAAGTTTCCAGTGTTAAAAACAAGTATATATACCCAGATGTTTATTTCTTACTTTGATGCTTAGAGTCCAGTATTTAACAGACAAAACTAATATGTTCATATGTACTCTGGCCACCTAAAATATTAGAATCAGATAAGCAATCCCTGGCAACCACCAACTGTAGTTTTAATATTATTTCATATCAAAATTGCAAATATTGCACATCTGTGAGAACATTTTGCCATTAGAATTATTGGAAATCATTATTTTGTACTACCCAGGAAAGTGCAGTCTACATGTGAATCAATTTTTCACGTGAAGTCAAACTATGCTCATGTATGTATGGTGATGAAACTTGTCATTAAAGCCAGAATTTTGTGTTTCTACATGACTACAACACCTTCAGTACATCATAAGGATATGTCCTATCCTATATGTCAATGGTATAATTCAAACATTCAGGGAATAGTCTGTTAAACTCTGCATGAGTAGAAGGATGAAATATAGCAGGGATAGGTTAACCTCATTAATGATTATGTTAATAGTGATAAGATGTATTTCTTTATTTTTAACCTGTCTAAGGAAAGATGGTTTTTTAGTTAATCTCAAACTAAAATGAATATACTCCATTTATAAAATATATCATAGGTACAGTCATATCAACTCAGATATATCTTTAGAAGTAGATAAAATATTTCCTAATTTTCCTCCAGTTTGGAGAATGACTACCCATCTTCACAGATGTTCTATAGATAACACAAAGTGAATGACATATTTTAAGAGTTAACTTATCCTTCAAAATGGCTAATAGGCACTATTTATTTCATTTTAATGTTGAAGGAAACATTACTTTGTCTTTTTTAAATTGTATTTATTTATGAATTGATTGGTTGGTTCTTGATGCCAAATCTAAACCTGTAGACCAGCATGGGCCCAAACTTGTAGTGATTTTCCCCCCTCAACCACTTTAATACTGAGATTCAAGGTATGAACTCTAATGTATCAACATATTTCTAATTGATTATTAAAGTAAAGTGAGTTAGAAAATCTGTCAACAACTTAAAGGGGTGATGCATACTCCACAATTATATGAGGAAGTAAGAAAAAAGTGACTAAATCACACATATATTACAAGATGTTATTCACAAAGAAAATGTTCTGTAGTGTTAGTTGAGACTGAGATTTCTTACTGGGGAAGAACACAAGAGAATGGGAAAGAAAGAGGGGAACCATTTCATAGCTCCTCTGATTTTCCTCACTAAATATTTCAAGTTCTCCTTTTCCTCATTACTCACTAAATAATCATTTTCAATGTGAAGGGAAAGCTTTCTCTAAAACACACTGAGAGATTTTATGTCTACAAACTTTATGTGAAATTTAGTGTCATATGCCTAGTCTTAAGACAGTTTGCCTATGCTGTATCTTATAACAAAGTTAAAGAGAATACCTCCATCAGACATAAACTGTGTTCTGTGCCACAGTGTTTAATACAAAAAGGGGATGTAATGAATCTAAAAGTTTTTTTGTAGTAAGGATCTTGAGTATATTAAATATTTAGTCATGATAATGCTTGTGCCATGCCGAAAATAATTGTTATTTCAACCATATGGGCTTCATTATAACTAAGGTTCATTGGCATGCAACTAATAGGCTCAGTTCAAGAATGTGTTTGAAACAATTTTAAAATCTATAACTAAATTTAAAGTCTATTTTAGATTATGCACATTAGTCAGATAGATCAAGCATGTAAATCAAAATCTATGCTGTTATATTGGAACTAATTTGAAATTTTTATATACACTTTATCTTTTCAAAGTTTTTTTGTGATGGCTACAAAAAAAAGCACATACAGTTGAGGTTTCCTCTAGATGTACAGCTCCAGATATAGTAAAACATTTTAAAATGTATCTGAAGTCAACATTTCTATAACTTTCTTATGAAGCAAAATTATTTAATAAGAGTGCTTGGACTGTTAAATCAAATAAATGTATTTTAATATGATGCCTGATATATACTAAGAGGCAAAACATAATATTGGTCACAATAACATATATTATAGAAAATAAATCCTGTGGGTAAGGCCAAGATATAACTTATATGAAGAAGGTCTTGGAAAGTACCTGTGTATTACATTTTGCTTTCAGGTAACTTTGATTATGCTTTAGCTGATGAAGGATATGAGTGTTCACCTGTATTGTACACACCTAGCGAAATCTTAAATATAGGACAATTTTTTCTATTGTACTGGAAAATATCTTTGTTTTGTCTCTTACATTTCCTTTTACCTCCTCTACTTTTATGTCCTTATTTTCCCCTTCTTAATATCCTTATTCTTAAAACTTAAAATCTATTTTCTTATTTTTCTCATTTTATTAAGAAATGTTTTATTCATTTTGCATACCAATCACAGATACCCCTTTTCCTCTTCCTGCCCCTCCAACCTACCACCCCTGCCCCGCAACCCACCCATTCCCTCCTACAAGAAGGTAAGGCCGGCCGGGCGGTGGTGGCACACGCCTTTAATCCCAGCACTCGGGAGGCAGAGCCAGGCGGATCTCTGTGAGTTCGAGGCTGGGCTACCAAGTGAGCTCCAGGAAAGGCGCAAAGCTACTCAGAGAAACCCTGTCTTTTAAAACCAAAAAAAAAAAAAAAAAAAAAAAAAAAAAGGTCCAAGCCTCTCCCCCTGCCTCAAGGCTGTCAGAGGTGCCCCACCATAGGTAGTGGGTTACAAAAAACAAGCTTATACATCAGAGATGGAACTTGGTCCTACTGTGGGGTGGGTGGGATTGTTAAGCAGATGAAGTTACAGAACTCTTTCACTTATGGAGAGGGCCTAGTCCAGTCCCATGGAGGCTCCACAGGTATTGGTCTAAATTTCATAATTTCCCACTAGTTTGTTTTGGTTGTCACTGTAGGCTTCCCCATCATGATCTTGAAGCCCCTTACTCATAGAATCAGTTCATTTAATTCAAGAATTTCACAAGGTTTTGCATTTCACATTGTGTTTTCTATCTTTTTTCTGCTACCATTTCTAGAAACTTCTCTTCTATTTTCTATTCTATTGTTGTGATAAATATTCTTACTAAAAGTGAATCATGGAAGAAAGGCCTTTATTTGGACTTCCAGGTCACAATTCATCATTGAGTGATGTCTGGGCAGAGTCCTAGCAGGAACCTGGTAGCAGGAATGGTGGAGGAATTCTGCTTTTGGCTTGCTAACTTTATACACAGCCAGTGCCTGCCTGCCTAGAACTTTATGCTCACAGTGTGCTGGTTCTTCCAAAAGCAATTAGTAATCAAGGCAATGACCCACAGACATGCCCAAAGCACAGTCTGATCTAGGCAGTTCCCTAGGTCTAGTTCTCTCTTCCCATGTGGCTAGATTGTGACAAGTTAACAACATGATTTAACCAGCACAGCATCTCTACAATTTCATCTCTATTACAGTATAATACCAGTTATTTATATGTTAGTGAGTATAAAATTTCTAAGATATATATATCAATCATTATCTTTTTTCTTTCTGTTTTTTAATACTGACTATATATAAGGTTTAGGTTAAATAAAATAAATTAGAGTAGGAATGTTACATAATATTTAGCATGTTATCACATTATACATCAGAAGTATATACAACTTTTACAAGCCAGTTAAAATAGATTTTTGAATACTTTATTCACGTTTGTGTGGTGAATAAGCTTTAGTCTTCATAAAATTCATTCTGTCACATATTTTTGAGAAAGATTCATATTAACAATCTTCATCATTATGGTTTTCTATTTAATTTCACTTTGCCATTATGTTCTTATCATAAAACAATATGTTTAAGGCTGTAACATGTTCATCTATGAATCTTAAAATGTCCACAAATCACTAACTTATTAGCTTTATTTTACCATAATTGAGTATTCTCACATGGATAATATATTTGATTAAATAATAGTTTTTGTAAATCTTTGAAATATAGCAAACAATTTATTTATATTGTCATTTTAGTTAAAAAGTATTGAATGAAATTCTAATGAGGTGCTCACTGTACTGATCAAAAGAAAAGCATGTCCTAACACTCATACTGAATAATATTAGGTGATAGAACTTAAAGTTAGTATAAATATTCATCATCAGGTGCTTTTCAGTCATCTAAGAAATGTTTAGCTTTTTGCCTGATGATCACTGATAGAATACTTCACCAGCACTTCAATATATATTGCCAGAATTATTTGGCAAGAGTATGACACTGTCAGCTAAGTGCCTTTTAGTGACATTATATGCTTCTTTTTATCAGATAGGCTTTTATACTTTCACTATATATTTTCAGAAATGTAATTTGATCAAAGGACAAAATACTACATTTATATATGGAACCAGTAAAACCAGATTGTATTAATTTTAGAATTTGAGATGTTTCAATCTTTTGACTTCATCATTTTCAATGATTTATTATTTAAGAAACCTATGCACAGGCTCCATCTAATAAGATACATTCTTATTCATTTTAAAATATACTTTCAAAATCAACTTTGGACAAATCTCTCAAATCAAATATTTTAACACTCATAATTATTAAGCAGCATAAAATATCACTTGTTTAATATAGCTGTTATCAAACTATTTTATACAGCAAGAAACTTTACTGTATAGAAGTATGATATGTATATGGTAAATATACTTATTGATGGAATTATAGCCATATTACAATAATACTGAATTTTATAATAGATTAGAAATGAGTAAATTCAATAACTCCCAACACAGTAGTGTATCCTTAATAGCAAGTAACAGTGTCCACATTGATTGAAAAAGGATTCTGAGTCTGCCAAACATGTAAAAAAAAATTAGTTGATTTGGGTTTAGAAAGAATCTTTATTTCATTTCATCTTTCTTCAAAGAAAATTTCTTCTAACTGACCCCTACCTTGTTCCTCTAGAACCCCATTTTTTCAGTACAGTGCTTACATCTATCTGCATGTAGCCTCTTGAAAACAATCTGCCTTATGTCTTTTAAGATATGTTCTGAAAAACTTTTCTAAAATTGGGTGCTTGTTTCCTAAAACCATTACTTCACATCTTCAAGTTGTCCTTTAGAATGAAATATTTTTATCACCTTATTTAAAATCATTGATGTGCACATCCTTTTTAAAGTGACAGATAAAGTATTTTGCAAGGCAAAGAAGGCACTAAGCAATATGTCAAAAACTACATTCCTTATAAGTTTGCATTGAGAGACTGACTATTTAATGAGTGGATTTAAAATGTTCCCCTGCTCCATTTGATACTGGGTAAAATGAAATAATGCATCATATTTTGTTGCCTTGAGGCTCAAGCATGTGTCCAATTCTTTTGAAATAAACTTCAAATAAATTGACTGTTTTTATTCTTTTTTTCTGTCACACCTCATTTTGAAAATAATTCCATAATATACTCTAATCTTCTTATAGAAGTGTAAACATTCCCAGTGGAAATCATAACTACTCAGGCAGATACTGAGAATCCATCATAAAGAAGAGTCTAACACTTCCTTAAGTAGACCAAATGATCGGAGATTTGGAGATGTCTTAAAATAAGCTTTCCTTCCTTAGTAACAATTCAGAGGTTATTTTCCTTCTGATACTGATAGAGCACTGTCTTGTGGGGTGTCACACTTCCTTAAAAAGACCAAATGTTTGGAATGAGTTTCTTCCTTCAATTGTATGTTACAGTCTCTGACTCAAAAGACAAAACATACAGCAGAAGGATACTGGGTAAGGCATGCTCTGTTGAAATGTTGTGTATTCCTTCTACACAGCAATGTTTTATGCTTGTTTGTGTGTATGTTTTTTTGTATTAATTAGCTATTTGTTCATTTCATTATCTATCAATACTAAAGCTATGCTATTAGTTATAATGTAGCAGGATCTAAATTAGACACCATTTGATTCAAATCTATAGCCAAGTTTCAGTGGTGTACTAATATAGGAATATAACAATCTGTCATTAGGAATCATATTATTGGTATTCACTGAGCAGAATAATAGTAGGTTCTCCCGAAGGAACCACGAACTATATATACTCTCATGGTTTTGGTCTCAATAACAGTATCATGTATGGGTTCTATCTCATGGTTCAGGCCTTGAATCCAATCAAATAGTGGCTGTTACCACAATCACAACCCCACCACTCTTGCTTCAGTGGGTTTATATTGCAAGCAGGTACACAAACATGTTACACCATGCATTAATTCCACTCACTTTCAATAAAGACAATATAAGTGGACAAGAACACAAAGTCTCACTAGCAACCAATAAGCAATTTGTGATTTGCAGTTGCTTTGAAAGTGAAAACATATTTTTTTTTTCTTCAGTGGAATGACACCCAGTGTATTAACTGCACTTGGTTGCAGACCCCATGTGTGGTAGGTGATCAACACAAATTGCACTCTGTGGTTTTTGCACTGTGTGTGTGTGTTTGTATGTGTGTGTGTTTGGTTTTGTGTTTATTTGTTTTTTCCCATGTTTTATTCATAAGAGAAAAGAATATATAAAGTTGTATGTGTAGGGAGGAGGGTGAGGATCTGGGAGAAGATAGACAAAGGGAAAGAATATGAACAAAATGTATGAAATAATGAAATGTAAATAAAAATGCATAAAATATGTAGCAAATGAAAAATAAATGATGAATGAGAAAAGTGGCATAATCAGTGCAGAGCTTACAGAAAAAGCACAAGAGCTGAGTTCTGACACCAATACTCACTTAGAAAACTGGGCACACCAGCACACACCTATAATCCCAGTAGTATAGGAGAGAGGCAAGCAAGTCCCAGGGCTTGCTGGTCAGCTAGTATTGATGAATTAGTGTTTGAATTTAGATGTAAAACACACTCCTAAGCAATAATGTACAGAGAGATTGAGGAAGATGCCTGAAACTTACATTTGGTCTCCACATGCATGCACACCAAGTCAAGGCAGGTCCAAGCCACTCCCTGCCATGTCTCTCGTATCCGGAGGGCCTAGTCCAGTTACATGGGGCTCCACAGCAACTAGTCCACAGTTCATGGGTATCCACCAGTGTGGCTTGTCATCTCTGCATGTCTTCCCATCATGATCTTGAAGTCCCCTGATGGCAGAATCCTTCCTCTCTCCCATCGACTGGATTCCAGGAGCTTAGCCTGGTGCCCCGCCTGCAGTGGATCCCTGCATCTGCCTCCATCAACCACGGGATAAAGTCTCTATGGTGACAGTTAAGGTATTCACTAGACTGGTCACCAGAGTAGACCAGCCCAGGCACCCCCTCGATCACTGCTAGCAGTCCAAGGTGGGGTCATCCCTGTGGATTCCTGAGAGTTTCCCCAGTACCCCACCTCTTCCCACTCCCATGATGTCTTCATCTTTCTTGGTATCTCTTTCCCTGCTCTCCCACTCCGTCTCCACTCCAGCTTGATCTTCCCATTTCCCTATGTTTTCACCCCCCATTCCTTGTCCTCTGCCACCCCACCCCCCAATCCCAGCCCACTCATGCAGAATCTGTCCACTTCTTCTTTGCTGTGCTGTATATGTGTCCCTCCCAGGATCGCCCTGTTAGCTAGCCTTTCCTAAGTTGTGGGCTGCAGTCTAGCCCTCCCTTGACAAACACCTAGTATCCACTTATGAGTGAATACATACCATGTTTGTCCTGAATCTGGGTTACCTCACTCAGGATGATATTTTCTAGTTCCATCCATTTGCCTGCAAATTTCATGATATCATTTTTTTTTTTTTTTTTTTTTTTTTTTACTGCTGAGTAGTACTACATTGTGTTTATGTGCCACATTTTCTTTATACATTTTTCAGTTGAGGGGCATCTAGGTTGTTTCCAGGCTCTTGCTATTATAAACAATGCTGATATGAACATAGCTGAGCAAGTGTCTTTGTGATAAGATTGAGTATTTCTTGGATATATGCCCAAGAGTGGTATAGCTCGATATTGAGGAAGATTGATTCCCAATTTTCTGAGAAACCGCCATACTGATTTCCAGAATGGTTGTACAAGTTTGCATTCCCACCAACAGTAGAGGAATGTTCCTCTTGCTCTGCATCCTCTCCAACATAAGATGTCTTCAGTGTTTTTGATCTTAGCCATTCTGACAGGCATAAGATGGTATCTCAGAGCCATTTTGATTTGCATTTCCCTGATGACTAAGGATGTTGAGCAATTCCTTAAATGTCTTTCAGTCATTTGAGATTCTTCTGTTGAGAATTCTCGGTTAAGCTCTGTAGCCCATTTTTTTAATTAGATTGTTCAGTATTTTGAAGTCTAGATTTTGAGTTCTTTATAAACTTTGGAGATCAGCCCTCTGTCAGATGTGGGGTTGGTGAAGATCTTTTCCCATTCTGTAGGCTGTTGTTTTGTCTTATTGACTATGTCCTTTGCTCTACAAAAATTCTCAGTTTCAGCAGGTCCCATTATTAATTGTGTATGCAAAAGCACTTTCCAAATTCATCCCCCAATCCCTCTGATTTTTCAATCTAGGCATTTATAGTTGTAAACCTCCTGCTGAGAAACAACTTTCACACAAAATGTAGCAAGTCATGTTTTCATTTTCTTATTTAATTTACCCTCCTGATTTGTTCAATGACCATGCTTCATTCAAAACTGTGTCATTCAATCTCCATTAAACTGTGTATATTTTATTTTGATAGTTTAATGCAAGATTTTTTATACTTATTTTCTCTTTGTTAGTACTTGATTTGTGTCCCAAAATGTAGTCTATTTTAATAATACTGTGTGGGGAGTTGTCAAGTGTGAATATCATTTAGTGTGTTTGTGGAATATTCTGTAGATTCTGTTAAGTTCCTTTGATCTATAATGTCACTTAACATTGACTTTTATTTCAAAACTTTTTCTGATGACCTGATTAGAGGTATGAGTAGGAAGATAAAACAGGCCACCATAATTGCACTGGGTGAGTGCCTGATTTTTTTACATACAGTGCAGTGTATTTTAAGGAATTTGTTGACTGGCTCACAGACTATATATGTTTAGCAGTAGGATTTTTTTTGAGTTGGTGTTTTATTATTATAATGTCAGACATTGGCATTTCTACACCTGATTCTGTTGAAACAATATTTGATGATATTTTTTTTTCTCATCAGGCATTTTTCACCTTTCCACCCTAAGGCTGTGTTTTTCTTTCTCATTGAATTGTGTCTATTGCTAAATGTGAACATAGGGATCTACTTTTTTATCTTACTTGACAGTCTTCCATGTGTTTGTAGAATTGAAGATTATTGAAGTTTAGAATGACTGCGTACAGTTATTGATTAATTATTGTCATTTTGTTCTTTTTCAGTACTTGGTAGTTTCTTAATTGTAATTTAACTGTTTACTATGCAAGAACTGTGTGTTATAATTTCTGTGGCTTCATGGATATATTTACTTACTTGTAGCATCTCTTGAACATCATCTAAAGTGATGGTTCAGTGATCCTGAGTTTGGATAATTTGTGTTTATCATGAGATTATTTTTTCCAATTATAAAAAAGAAAGTTGATGGTTACAATCATCTAGACTGTCACTTATTTACTATTAGCATTTGAAATGTATCATTCTATGAAATTTTTAGAGTATAATTTTGTATGTATTATTAGATCTATAAAAATATTTTTCTTATTTTAATCCTTAAAAATATGATCTTTCATGCTGATTTTAAGATTATTCCACATATGAAATAAATCTCATATGGCTGTTTTGTATTTTTAAAAAGACACATAAAGTAAAATAATTATTTTAAAAATATTGAAACATTAATTGTCAATATTTATATCTGCCACAATATAAAATACAGCAGTTTTAAAAACTTTATTTAAGCATAATATTTATCTTAGGCAGTTCATATGAGCTGTAGCTGACATAACTTTAATTTTCTTTGTTCTAAAAGTATCAAAATAGATATTTATTTATTCAACAACACTTAATAAACTATGACCTCAAACCCACATTGACATCTTAAATGATGAATAATATACCACAAATGAACAATGGCAACCATTTAAGAAATCCATTCCTATTTTAAGCAATTCTTTATTCATAAAGGTTTAGCACAATATCACTAAGTAGAAGTTGTTTCTTCAAGATCAATACTAAGCACTCTTGAAGTCTGTAATTTTTTTGATTTCCATTGACAGTTCACCACATTGCAAATCTGTCAAAAATGTAGTAATCGATTCTCTATAAACATCTTTTCTGTCAAATTGTTCTGTCAACTATAAGCCCAGTATTGGCAATCCCAATCAATACAGAAACGTTTATTTTATTCTAGATATGAAAATTATCATTTTACTAAAATTTGAAGTAGTTTGATTTGAACTGAAAAATTGTCTTTTCTTTCTTGATTTTAAAATTAATGAAATTTAGAAAAATAATATATCTATGTAAATTAAAAATATGTCATCATGATAGCTTTAAAATTTTCATGTACTTATTCCTAGGCATATTTTGATGCATATTTAAGTAGCATTTACTTTAAATAACTCCAACTATAAGGGAATTAAATTATTGTACATATAATTTTATTTAAAAATTATACTCTTTGAAGATTTTTTGCAGTGATTATTGTATATGGTGTTAAAATTTTAAATGGCAAACAAGGAAGCATTTTTAATATGAAAATTTTAATGTATCTTCATTTATGTATATTATTTAGCTTTATGAGATTATAACACATTTATATTACTTCTTCTTTCTCTTCCCTCCCTCCCAACACTGCCATATATCCCTTCTTACTGGGGCCTTTTTTTTGCTAATACATAATACAGAAATACATAAACACAGTATGCTCAGTCTGTATAGTATTATTTGGTATTAAATGAAAAATTGTTATGCTATATCCAAGCGAAGACTAGTTCTTTCACACTAACCATTCCTTAGTTGCCTGTAATTCTTTATGTGGAGTTGATTTTTTATCCACCTTCCCACCAAGAATGATATATTTAAAAAGAATTCTTTTTGCATCTTAAAAAGAGAGAAAAAATTCAGTAAATATATATATATATGGGAAATATATTACTCCTATATATATTATATAACTAAATAAATATATATTTATATGTATATATGTATATATGAAAATGTACCAACACAATCATAACTGTTAAAATCTCAATCCCCAAACCAAGATTGAAGAGTTGAGATATGATGCTTCAGTCCTTCAGAGCATGTACTTACTCATGCTCTCTCTGGCCTTTGAGGGAACCCAAGAAATATAGGAGACACTCATACAGGCACAGTCATAAAAATAAATAAATCTTCATAGAAGAATTACATAATAAATCTTTCCACAATTCTGATTTGCTGGCAAGATTCAAATAAAAAAAATGAAGCTATTATAAGAGATAAACAAAAAAACCACTTAATTTAAAAAAGTAAATAGTTCTATTTTATTTTATTTTTAGGTTGTTTCTCTTTCCATTCTTTGCTGTTTTATTTTGAGGTGATACCTTGCTTTGTAACTTGGACTGGTCTTGAATGTGATATCTTCTTTATTTCTGGATATTAGGGATTGATTGGGTGAGCCATCAAATACAGGATGGTAGAATCTTCGTTTAGCTAATTTTTATTAAAATTTTCATATTTTATGATGAAAATTAGTAAAATATTTTCATATATTAGTTTTATAACATTTTGTTTCAATTTACTAAAAAATTGTATATAAGATTAATTTCACTTGTTTTCAGGCAATATTAAGCACCAATAAAGAAAGTAGTCAGGATACAGTAGTTTTCAATATTTATTTGATATGATGCAAATAATTTTATAAAATATTTCAGCTTTTATTTCTTTTCAAGGTTGAAAACACCAGCAATCACATTGTCAATTTACTCTCTGAGAAGAAAGCAGTTTATCATTTTACTTATTTCCTCTACTGAAGGTTTTAATGTCATCCACCTTAAAAACAATTTGAAATAAAACTGAACAAGCAGTGTCTAACAGATGTTTATACAACTGCTCTGATGACCACAATGCTACAAATATAATATTTCTTTGGTTCTTCTGAACAGTTCAAAAGACTCATGAATACAAATCAGTTATTTTGTGTTGCTTAGTGGGCTGTAAATTCATGCATACCTGTTTATAGATTGGTTTACTGATGCCAAATCCAGATATCATTACATTTGTTTCAGATAATTCAACTTTTATTTATATAACCATGGGACCATGTTCAAGACTTAGTCATTTATTCTGGTTCTACATACCTTCATCACATGTTTACCGAGAGAAGATAGCAGATTATGTCAAATTTGAGTTTCTTGTTTTTTTTCTTTATCCTGATCTAAAATGCAATATTAGATATATGATTGTGACTCGTGCTACAAGAGTAGTAAGTGACCAAGAGTTGTCCAAACAGTTCTTGTTTAGTAACTCTGCAAGATATGAGGCTACTATTTTATTATTATCAGTGGAAACTGACAGGAAGTATTGGAGAGTCTCAGCCAACTCCATTGTTGCATTTCTCATAGGGACATGCATTTAATTTTAATCCACACTATATCTTTGCTTACATTTTTTCTTTTTAAAAAATTTTTCTTGTTTTATTTATTTTTCTATTATCAGCGTGATACAGTATAAATTCTTATCCTGATAGTGAAATGTTTCATTGAGGCTTACCCAGTAATTGAGTAAAACCAAAACTTATTATAAGCCACAGTCATCCTAGGGTCCCCCCTGCTATGTAGCCTCTCTGGTTCTGTGGGTTGCAGTCTGAATGTTCTTTGCTTAATCTAGAATCCACTTATGAGTGAGTACATATCATGTTTGTCCTTCTGGTTCTGGTTACCTCACTCAGGATGATATTTTCTAGTTTCATCCATTTGCCTGCAAATTTCATGCTGTCATAGTTTTTCTCTGCCGAGTAGGACTCCATTGTTTATATGTACCACAATTTCTTTATCCATTCTTTAGTTAACAGGCATCTAGGTTGTTTCCAGGTTCTGGTTCCTACAAATAGTGCTGCTATGCATATAGTTGAGCATGTATCTTGTTGGTATGATTGAGCATTCCTTGGGTATATGCACAAGAGTGGTATGGCTGGGTCTTGAGGTAGATCAATTCCCAATTTTCTAAGAAACCGCCATACTGGTTGTACAAGTTTGCATTCCCACCATTTTTATTTGTTATCTTTTATATATTTTAAATTTTTTTTTTTTTTTTGGTTTTTTCGAGACAGGTTTTCTCTGTGTAGCTTTGCGCCTTTCCTGGAGCTCACTTGGTAGCCCAGGCTGGCCTCGAACTCACAAAGATCCGCCTGGCTCTGCCTCCCGAGTGCTAGGATTAAAGGCGTGTGCCACCATCGCCCAGCTAAAAATATTTTTGTAGTAGAAATTTAGAATGAGTTATTTTCTTATTTCAAAAGCAGCAAAATATAAAAGCATAAAATCCCAGCTAATGGAGAATGTTTAGCATTTTTTTCTTTATCAGATAGACCACAATATTCCCATGTGTTTGGTGCATATTAGTAAAAATAATGCTTCTTATTTAACAGTTTATGCCATCATTCTTTTGTGTAGATATTTACTTTTTGTTATTTTTACTGTACATAGGTCTGTATATGCTAGTAAGTTGATATGCGTATGTGTATATGTATATTCAGTGTAACTGTAAGTGTGCATATATATGAGTGCAAGTGCTTGTGGGGCCAGAGAGGAGGCAGATACTACAGCTGTAGTTAAATGGTTTTGTTAATTTACAGGTGTTAGTGCTGGGAACTAATAGGTAACTGATGGAACTAGAAAATAAAAATCACCCAGTGATGCAAGTCCAGACCCTTAAAGACAAATATGGTACTTATTCACCTATATGTAGATATTAGTTATATGTGGATATTATTCAATGATGACCAAGTCAACCTGCAGTCCATAGGGGAAAATAGGTAAGGGACTAGAGAGAACAGTATATATCCCAAGGAAAGGGGAATGGAATAAATAGTTACGCTTGGATGTGGGGAGAGGTATGGAACAGGAGGATCAAGTGGGGGGGGGAGAGGGAACAGGGAGATGAAGGAGGGGATAAAGAGAAAGACAGCTAAAATTAAGGGTCATTTCAGACATGGTACGAAAATTTAATACAGTACAAATTTTATAAAGTATGTACATATATGAATGGATTATGCATGAAATCTCCAAATAATGGAGGAACCAGAGCCCCAACTAGCCATCATTTCCCACCAAATGAAACTTCCAGTACAAGGACCACATCTACTTGAATTAGTTGTTGGCCAAAGGTGTCCTTTGGGAAACCAAAAACAACCCAGGCTGTTGCCAAACTATAGGTTGTGCTCCACAAACTGACTGCAAGGCCCCATTGCTAAAGAAAACACTCATACCACTCACTGGATATGAGGAAGTCCAACTGGTGCCCACATAGAACCTTCACCACTATGTGCTAGCAACTTTGGTGCAAAGCAAAGCTGTGCCCCTATTTCACTAGCATATCTTGCAGGCAAGACATTGTAGTAGATCAAAGGATTTGTTGCTTTGTTGATGTTTACCCTTCTCCTTTGGTAGTGTACCAAAATATGATGTGACATGAGGCCTATTCCATGAGATTGAACCCACCCCCAGCATCGAACTTGTCTCTTAAGGTTCAGCAAAAAAGTACTTTTAAATGTGGAACCAGATCTTCACCCCTCAGAACAGATGCCTAATGAGAACTCAGAACCTTCAAAATGGTTGTAATATTACTCATTTCAGAAAAGATTATTTCAATCTAACTTTTAAATTTTTTCAATATTATGCTGAGAGTGGGCATCTTTCATGAAACTAAATAGGAAACCATGAGCCTGGAATAGATGGTGGGGGGGGGGCACACCAAATGTCAAATATGACATCAAAGACTAAAGGAGGCCACAGGGTATAGAAGTGGAGGCAGTGGGTGGAGGGCTGGGTGTTGGTGCAGCAAGGGACCAAAGGATATGAGAAAGGAGTCAGGGAGAGAAACAAAAAACCTTGTTTTTTCCCAAAGTCATCATGAAATCCAATTCTTTGTAAACAACTAAAAATAAAAATAAAACAACTTTCATACTCTTTATAGACATGCATTGATCATTTAATTTGAACTCATTTCATTTGTAGTAAATGAAATGTAATAGAAATTTGAGAACATAATACTAAAATAAATAACTTTAGATGATATGTTATTGAATCAGGACACTTACTCCGTGGGGGGAAAGCACAAATAAAAATATAAAGACAGTTCCTACAGGAAGTGTTGCAATAGTAATAAGATTTAAGAACTGTGTGAACCATAATACTTCAATTGATATTTTGGTTTATTTTCATTTTATAATTCAGAGACAAAATAACTTTGTCTGTGATCAAACAGGAAGATTATTTTGCTGGAGAGATAGCAACTATTCCTGAAGTGTTTAATAATAGTGTTTAAAGCACAAAGACATGAATTTTCTTTACATCCAGTAAGTTTTTTTTTTCTTTAACACAGACTTTACATTTAAAGTGGCCATTGTGTATGCACTCATTATGCAGGCCTGGGTTTTAGACATTAAAATTTTAATGTGTATTTACCTTACATAAAAACATGTAATGAAATGCAAAGATATTGAAAAGATTTTCTGTACTTTACGGTTTGAGGAGCACTTAACTTTTTGACATAAAAAGTATTTCAACGGATGTAATATTAATGCAATAATAGCTACTCAAGCAGGAAGTAACCTGTTCAATTAATATGGAGTTTAAGAATTTAACATTCTTAGCATCTGATTATTTCTTTCTTGAAGTCTAAGTACCTCCAGCTAATTCATTTTTGCTTTTATATTATTCTATTTGCTTTTTCCTTCCTTAATCTTTCCTTGCTCTTTGGCTTATTATTGCTTAGACTTGAATAAAATGTATATAAAAATGATAGTATTTCAAAGTACATTTCATTTAACCAAATGAATATAAAATGTTACTATGTGTTCTTAGGGTGATATATGAATAAACTCATCCCAATAAATTGCAGATATTTATGTGAGAATTTCAGTACAATGAAATTGTCAAGTATGGCTATTGTGTGACTATAAATCATTCACTTACCATCTTTCTTTACATTTCATTCATTAATATTTGATTAAATTCTATAGCATATTGTATAAGTCTATATATTTTCAGATGGACATTTAGGTTGATTGTGATCATTTTTAAAAAATGTTTAAGAAATTTTTTTTTATTTTTAAAACTATTTGATTATTGTATGTGAATCTATGTATATGTGTTTATAGTGTGTATTTGGGTAAATGTTGGTGTGTACATATATGTGTGTAATGTGTATGTACATATTCATTTAGGAAGACATACAGATGTTACTGTATGTATGTAGAGATCAAAGAACAACCTGTACCTTGTGTATTTTCATTGCCTTCTGCTTGATTTGAAGTGGGTTGTCTTTGCCCACTTGTCGAATATTCCAGAATAGCTAGCCTAGGAACTTTCAAGAGACTTCCTGTCTCCACCTCCTCTCTTGATCCAGAGGCACAGGAATGGCAGCTTTATATGATTTCTGGCCTCTCAAATTATCAGGCTACAGCATGTATTTTGCCTGCTAAGTCAGCTACCCAGCCACAAAAATATATTTTTTCATCTGTTGATTGACAAAATCTGAATATATTTATGAAGTACAGTGTGCTATTTTGATTCATATACATGCTAGATGCTATTCAACCCACAGTAATTATATTTATTTGTCAAACACTCCCAATTATTTGAACATAAAAACAATTGTATTCAACTACTTTATCATCTTTGAGATACTCAATGCATTTTGCTATTATGGCAACTATTTGTGCTCTGATGTTCCATAGAATCGTATAAATTATCTATTCTATCACATAATAAAATAGTACACATATATAAATCTCCTATCTCTTCTTTTACATTCTGCTCTGTCCATTCTCTTGGAACAACTATCTTATTTTCAACTTCTGTAAAGATAAAATATTCAGAGTGAGAATAGTTAAGTGTCTATTTTTTAACCCGATTTATTTCCCTTAGCAAGAAGAGCTGTGTAATATACCACCCACTACCAAAACTCCCCCCCTCTCTGTGTGTATGTGTGTGAAATTATTGCATCAAAAAGTCCACTCACACTTTCACATCCTATAATCTGTTATTTACTGTTAGTAGTATTTTCCTAATTGTTCCTTATCTTAAACAATTGGTATTGCTACATTTTATTTAGGTTTAATTATTCTAATGGCTTAGTGGTACTATCAAACTGTAGTTTTAGCTCATGTTCTTTAAAAATGTATCATATTTATCTATCTATACCAATATCTCATATTTATATGTGAATTATCTTGTTAAAAATGAAAGTAATGAATTTGAGAGAATGTAATGTGGTGCAAGGGAAGGTCTGGCAGAAGGAAAAGTAAGGGGGGATTGATATTATATTTTAATTTTTAAAGTATGTGTCAAAAAATTGTATTTCATTGTTTCTTTCCATGTGATTATTTTTCATGTTGGCATCATTTATCTTCCTGTGTGAAGTGTACCTTTAGTCTATTTGGACTATTTTCATTTAGGTAGTTTATAATATTACTTATATTTTCATACATATTTGTGGTGTGATGAATATACCATTATAATAATTCGTTTTTGTATCTCAGTTTTAATAGAGCTTATTTTAAAAATGTGAAGTACTCCTTACTATACATTTTAAAAATTGTATTCTTAAGCCGGGCGGTGGTGGCGCATGCCTTTAATCCCAGCACTCGGGAGGCAGAGCCAGGCAGATCTCTGTGAGTTCGAGGCCAGCCTGGGCTACCAAGTGAGTTCCAGGAAAGGCGCAAAGCTACACAGAGAAACCCTGTCTCGGAAAAAAAAAATTGTATTCTGTCATTACAAAATGCTTCTGGTTATGGACTAAACTGTCAGTGTTCTTCCCAATCTACTTTGATTTGTTAATACCTAGTATTTCAGAAGTTGACTTTTATTGAAAATAGAGTTGTGACACCTTAAAACAAAAAATTTTAGTACCAACCCTACTCTAATGCAATTAGGTGTCCATAAAAAAGATGGGATGCCATATAATTTCTGTAATTTTATACATGCATGAAAATGTCATAATGAAGCATTCAAATACTATTCAGAGATAAAAATGAAGACTTTTCAATAAGGTAATATGACATTTTGTTTTAAAAAAAGATTTAAAATTAACTTGTTAAGCAGATTATATGAAAGCTTCCATAAATTGCATACTTTTCAATTCATCACTTCCATTGTCTTAGTATGAAAATGACTGAGTTTTAAAACTATTATTAACGTCACTTGTAAGAATCTGTTTAATATTAGAACATATCACAAACACAAACTATGTTTTTCAAACATATTAATATATCGTGTCTTAATGTAAAACTTAAGCAATAATACTTATCATGATTGAATATTATTTAAATTTAAATATGATCTCCTTTGCAAGTTCACTACCCAAACTTAAAATGTTATTGATATTTTAAATCAGTAGATAATTGTTTGTCAGAAACAGCATTAACCTTGATCAGTTGTTGGTAAAAAGAATTCTATATTGGTTGTCATTCATGCCTAGTCACATTTTTATTTTTACTAGAACAAAAAAATGCAATTTAGCTATGAAAGTGAGATTGTAATTATGATTTTGTGTGTTCTCGCAAGTGCATGACCATGCATGTGTATGTGTGTGCATGTTTTTATGGTGGCCATAGATTGATATGAGGTGTCTTTCTTGTTCACTTTTCATCTCATATTTTGCAGCTGACACTCACCATCTGGATAAAGTGACTGATCAATGGGCTCAGGCTATCCACCTGACTCCTCCCAAATCTCATTCCATATCCTATATGTGCATTACAGTAGTTTATATCCATACCTTGTTTTTCCTTTTTGTTATTGTTTGTTTGTTTTTACATGTGTACTGTTGTTACAAACTCAGGTCTTCATACTTGTTCAACAGACATTAACCCAGCCATCTCACCAGCTTCTGATTTTGTGATTGTTGAGTAAGCATAGCTAATTATAAAAACAAGTTCTTAGCTTGTCTTATACTGAAACAGAAATTTTCTAAAAAGTAATGGATTATTTTCCTGGTTATCAACAGTAGTTGTTTTTTGTTTTACAATACTTCCTGATATTTTGAATTTGTCTGTAGATAACTTAGAATACTTTTGCAAGGACACATGTATGGTACATATTTTACTCTTCACTTTATGAATGTGCTAACAATTATCAGGATCATCAAAGTAACGACAAGCCTCTGGAGTACTTTTCGATGTAATTATTCTCTAAATGCATTTCTGACATGAATGTCAAGCTTCAAGATAGCTTTTATCTTTCTTTATGAACCTACTAATCATCAAACTTCTCAGCCTAAGTTTCTAGAAAATACAAGTACACAATACAGCAATCAATGGATGATGGCATATGTGATATTTTTGCATATCAGTTTCCTATGAGATTATAGCATTCAATCATCCAGAAAGGGTCATCAGGACACAGAATGTCAACAAAAGGAAAGAGAATTTGCAAGACACTATAAGGTGAGGTGAACCAGTCTATCCTTCAGGGAAGATGGTAAAGCTCAGGAAGTAAATAATTCCATAACTGTAGGAAGTCACTGAAACTCACTAGAATCACTTCCTCCCTGAGCATATGTAAGTATTGAGGACTACTGAAAATAACTCATAGGCTAACCCAGTTGTTTTGAAAGGGCAAATTATCCTCAATTCTTAGAAGAAGCAGAGGCTACACAAACCATGGAGAAGAGTCAGAAATTAGTCTGGCCTCCTAAAAGACACTTCCAACTTTTGAGCTGCTTGCAGGTTATAGAGTGTGCCTAGGTTTCTAGCTTTTATTGTCTGTCACTCATGCTGAATTGTGCTTTTAGTGATGCTCATTGAGTCATTTCTTCCCTGTAACTCTTCCTCATACAAGTCTACATTGAGTCATTTCTTCCCCTGTAACTCTTCCTCATACAAGTCTAAGTAACCCCTCACTCATACACCTCTACTGACGTGTTTCAATGTATACGTGTGACCAAAAAAAAAAAAAAAAAAAAAACCTCTAAATTTTCTGTCAGAAATATCTAGTATTCTATAACATTATGCTATCATGATTTTCAGTTTTAAGTTATGATCACCCCTAATATTGTCTAAACTAAATTACCTACATACAGGCCGTTTCTTCCTTGATAACTGATTTGGGATGGTCTAATACTATGTTTTCTTGTTTATTTGTTTGTTGTCCCAAGTCGTAATTCCAAGCCCAGGCAGTAGATTTTTAAAGGCACTGTCTTCCTAAATCCAAAGGATCCGCATGCTTTTTTCTGTTTGTGAAACTTTGAAGTACAAGCATGCTCCAAAAAGCACAGCTACTTTCTTTCACAAAAATTTAAGAAGTAATAATTAACAAATGTAAATATTTCCATTGTGATTTTAACATTTAATAAAGCAAGCAGGCTTTAAACTGTGATTTTAATGATAATATTTTTCACATTAAAGAGACATTTGTGGCACTCCGTATACATGTGTATGTACATGTTTGGGTATTTGGATGTGTGTAGGTGAATGTATGTATGCATGCAGGTACACATATATGAAGGTCAGAGGTCAACACCTCAAGTATTATTTCTTAGGTGTCACGTCACATGTTTGTTTTTAAGCAAATTCTCTTCCTGACCTGGAACTTGCCAAATTCCTTGAGCTGGCTGGCTGGACACTGAGCCCCAGAAGTCAATCTGTCTCTATCTCCTCAGTGCTAAGTTAGTGTCAACAGGCCCAGTTCTTTGATGATATTTACCCTGGTGGGTTCTAAAGATGAGACTCAGAATGTCTTGTACTTGTGAAGCAAACATTTGACCACTTGAGCTATCTTACCACTCCTTTTGGCACTGTCTTTAAAAAATTAGCTTTGTACTTATTTGATCAATAAAACTATCAAAACAAGACTTGTGAGATGGTTCATTAGTTAAAGGCACTTTCCGCCGGCCTGATTTGTCTGAGTTCCTCAGGAACTATAATTGTTCTCTGTTCTCTACACACTGGTCACAGCATATACACATGGTGTGGATGCCCACCTACTGCAAATGATACAAATAAAAATGAAAATTTGAAAGTTATTAAAATATAAAACATGGCCCAGTAGAGATTTCTCCTAGTAAAGGAACTTGCTGCCAACCTAAATTTTATTTCTGGAACCTCTATAGTAGAGAGAACCAAATCCCATAGGTGTTAATGACCTAATGTGTGCATAAGCACACACATACACACAAATGATACAAATGTGAACTAACATAGATAAATTTTTTGAAAGTAAATGAGGTGAAAATTTTTTTTAATAAAACCATAAACTTTTTAACTTTAGCACAAAGAAGGTTGCATAATATTTTGTTTTTTTGTTCTTTTCTAACATGCATGAAACTTACAAGAGAAGACTGAAAAAGCAGCAACAGTAATTTTTAATCCCAAAGACCTTAAAATGTAAATAAATTGGGGCCAGAATTTTCTCCAGTTCTTAAACATCAAAGGTCTGATTTAGCTCTCTCTCTTCTCATTTTCCTCTTCATAGGTACAAAATATTCTAAATTTTCTAGACTGTCATATGTATTGAGAAATGCCAGAAAACTATGCATATATACAAACATGTATATATGCTGAAGTGCCTGTCATATAGTCAGTAGCCTACAATAAATGCATTCAGAATCCACAGAGCATACATGTAGTTTTGATGAATAATTACTTTATAACTAATGATTTCACATGTTTGGAAGTTTTATGGAAATATTATGATAGATATTTGGACAATTACAGTTACATATGTTATTTCTATTCATTGATTTTATATGCCAAATGAGAATTGAAAATGTAATTGAAAACATGGTAGCATTTCTTCATTACCAAGAAAATAAATGCAGTATATCTCCAAATTTTCTCTTCTTTATTTTTTTTTATTTTAAAAACTGTATATTTATTGTTTCATGTAGAATTGTTATTCATTCAGTTATGAGATATGCATGAATTTGATGAATATTCTAATTCTGACCCACTTGTTTTCAATAAATAAACTTTGAAACTCAAATCTCACATTTAATATATATGACTATGCAACATATTTTAATGTACCCGTCACTCTCTGTTCCTATTCCCATTGCACTAAGCAGATGTTTTTCTGCAGCTTCCCTCCCTCATTCCATCTCTTTGACTCACCTACTATCATCCCTAGAAGCCTCTCCATGGAAAACCACTGGCCACATAGGACATGGGGTCGGGTATGCAAGTTTCA
The DNA here is from genome assembly GCF_004664715.2 of Peromyscus leucopus. NCBI lineage: Eukaryota > Metazoa > Chordata > Mammalia > Rodentia > Cricetidae > Peromyscus > Peromyscus leucopus. Next base: position 47,094,733 of record NC_051076.1, read on the forward strand.
CCCTCTTTCCTGTTCCCCAATAAAAATTCCCCAGTCTTGATGCCAGTACTGTAGCAGACAACCTGCAATGGCAGGTTTATTCTCTCTCTTCTTAACATTCCCTGGGCTATCCACACATCCTCATGGCCTAATCATATTTCCTGTCTCCTCTAGATGCTCTCAGTCCATGGCCATTCTAGTACATTCCAATTCTTTTGTGTTAGCTCCCAACTCATAAAAATCAAGTGCAACCCAGGACCCTTGTGGCCATACTTGTCAGGGATTCAGAAACATCATATCAAAAAAAAAAAAAAAAAAAAAAACCCTCACAACCAGCATGTGCTCCCAAGATCCAGAGAAGAGAAATCAAGGAATGGAACACTAACCAAACAGAGACATGATTAGCTATCACCACATAGAACTACAATCATCCAAAATCCAGACTACCAGATGCCAGAGTAATAACTAAATCAGTAACAGACATGACAATATGTCTCCATTAGAGACCAGCGACACTACTAGACCCTGAGAAATATAATCATAACAACCAAACAACATATTTTAAAGCTCTAGATCAAAAAGAAGAAATAATGTTCAAAAGGAGTAGATGAAAGGAAATAATCAAACTCAAGGTTGAAGTCAATAAAACAGAAGTAAACACAAAACATAATGAATTGATTAAACAAAGAGTCAGTTCTCTGAGAAAACAAGTAAAAGTGAAAATCCTTAGACAACTTAATTAAATAGCAAAGGGAGGAAGATCTAAAATTATAAAATTAAAGATGAAAATAAACAACATAATTAAAATATAAGATACAGTACAAAATAAAAGCGTCTTAGAGGACATACAATTAGCTGATAAGAACTGAAGGAAATGTTTAACATCTTTATTCATAGTGAAATGCAAATCAAAATTAATTTGAGATTTCATGTTACACCACTCAGAATGGCCAAGCTCAATAAAACAAATGATAGTATAAAGAGAACATTCATTCATTGTTAGTGGGAGAGCAAACTGATATAATCACTATAGAAATCACTGTGGCAGTTCCCTGGAAGCTGGGAATACTTATACCTCCAGATCTAGATATACTACTATTGAGCATATACTCAAGGACCCTATATCCTATGACAGAGACACTTGCTCCACATGCTTTTTGGTTCTCTATTCCTAACAGCCAAAACCTGTAAACAGAATAGATGTATACCAATGGATGAATGGATAAAGATCATGTGGTACATATATTTCAAGGGATATTACTCAATTGGTTTTTTTTCTTGCCTTCTTTATTGCTGTTTTCATTATTATTATTATTATTATTATTATTATTAAATTTTTCTATTCATTTTACATACCAACCATAGATTCCCCTGTCCTTTTTCCTCCTGCCCTCCAGCTTTTTCCCCCAACTCAGTCCCCATTCCTACCTCCTCCAAGCAAGGTCTCTCATGGGGAGTCAGCAGAGCCTGGCACATTCAGCTGAGGCAGGTCCAAGCCCCTCCTCCCTGCACCAAGGCTATGCAAAGTGTCTCACCATAGGCACTAGGTTTCAAAAAGGCAGCTCATGCACTAGAGACAGGTCCGGAACCCACTGCCTGGGGGCCCCCTAAACAGTTCAAGCTAAACAACTGTCTCACCTATCCAGAGGGTATAGTCCAGTACCATGGGGGCTCCTCAGCTATTGGTCCACAGTACATGCATTTCCACTACTTTAGTTTTTTCCCATCATGTTCTTGATGTCCTTTGCTCATAGAATTCCTCCTCTCTTTCATCAACTGAACTCCTGGAGCTGGGCTTGGGACCTCTGCATCTGCTTCCATCAGTCACTGGATGGGGGCTCTATGATGACAGTTAGGGTATTCAGCCATCTGATCACCAGAGTAGGCCAGTTCAGGCACCTTCTTGATTATTGCCAGTAGTCTATGGTGGAGTCATCCTTGTGGATTCCTGGGAATTACCCTAGCACTCTGTTTCTCCCTTTTCCTGTGATGTCATTTATCATGGTATCTCTTTCCTTGCTCTCCTACTCTATCCCTGTTCCAGCTTGAATCTCCTGTTCCCCTATGTTCTCATCCCCCATCTCTTGCCCTCCATTACTCTCCCTCACCCCCAGTTTGCTCATGTAGATCTCATCTATTTCTCCTTAACTGGGCAATCCATGTGTCCTTCCTAGGGTCCTTCTTATTAGCTAGCTTTCCTGGAGTTGTGAGTTGCAGTCTAGTTATCCTTTGCTTTACATCTACTATCCACTTATGAATGTCACAAGGACACATGCTCAAGTATGTTTCTAGCAGCATTACTCATAATAGTCAGAACCTGGAAACAACTTAGATGCCCCTCAACTGAAGAATGGTTAAAGAAAATGTGGTACATATACACAATGGAGTATTACTCAGCAGAAAAAAAGAAGAAAAAACCATTACATCATGAAATTTGCAGGCAAATGAATGGAATTAGAAAATATCATCTTGAGTGAGGTAACCCAGACCCAGAAGGTCAACCGTTGAAAAAAAAATGAATCATAAAGTTCTCAGATAAATAGATAGAGCTAGAAAATATCCTGTATGAGGTAAATTATGTTCAAAAGATAAATATGATGTAAATTCACTTATATGTAGATGTTAGCTACTAAGTCATCAGTAACTAGCAATAATCCATAAAACCCCAGAGGTCAGCTGTAGATTAGAGACTAGGAGGAGGGTTGGGTCATCATGGGAAGAGGAAATAGAATACTTACTTATAGACTGTTTATGGATGGAGAGAGGAGTACTGAAACTGAAGGGTTAAATGTGGTGTGGGGGGGAAAGATGGGGAGGAATATGGAGAGGAACAGCTAAAACTAAAGGCTATTTGAGGGGCAGAATGGAAACCTAATATCATAGCAGCTTCCTAAAATACATACATTTATGAAGTTGATCTAAATGGAATTGATAAATAAAGGAGGCAATAAAGCCATGATTAGGTACTTCTGATAATCATATCAAGCCTCTAGTCCCAGGATTGGGTTGCATTTAACAAAATTGTTACCCAAGGGGGCCCCATGAGAACTCTTAAACAAGCCAGAAATGCCAAGACTATTTGTTGCTCTTTACCAACTAATGGTAAAATCTTATGGAGAAAAAAGCCACCCTGGGCGTTTTTATTATCATCTATCTATCTATCTATCTATCTATCTATCTATCTATCTATCTATCTATTTATTTTCATGTTCTTGGTTGGTCATTTTATTCCATTGTGATAAATCATATTGTTTTCTTACAAAGTTTTGTATCTTCAAAAATCGTCTTATTTTAGAAAAAAAATTCAGGTTAGGAATATTTCTTGGTTTCTAAAATGCCTGTCATTCAGGCAGAAGGGTGTGAGTTCAGATTCCCCAAACCATATTAAAAAAAAAAAAAGAATGAAATAAGCAAGGAGACTACCACTATAAGAGCAGCACGGGGGGGGGGGGGGGGAGACAGATAAGAGAATGCCTGAAGATCAGCTGTCACCCAGTCCAGCAAAAATTAACAAGCTTCCAATAAAGTTAGAGACACAGCCTCAAAAATCATTGGCGGAGAATGAGTGAGAAAAGTTAGCCAATGTATGCCTCTGGTCTCCACACCTTTAATCCCAGTGCTTGGGAGGCAGAGTCAGGCGGATCACTCTGAGTTCCAAGCCAGCCTGAGATCCAAGACAGACACCAAAACTACACAGAGAAACCCTTTCTCAGAAAAAGAAAAATGTGATCTAATAAAGTACCACTCTGTTATTAGGTGGAGATTGCAGTCTTTTTACCTGGTAGAATTTACTTCAAAAAATTATGTGTATCAATTTTCAGTACATAGATCTTTAAAACTGTAGTATTCTCTTGATGAATAGTTTCTTCATCAACATGAAATGTCCCTCATCTCTCCTGACTAGGTTTAAGTTGAAATGTTTTATAGGATATTAGTATAAACAAATGCTTGCCTTCTAATTCTATTTGTCTTTATTCTACTGAAACTTCCACCTCCGCAACATTCCAAACCCTGCCCTCTCAGAAATGTAGCAGGAATCTTAAAAGTTCTTATTAATAAAATCAATCCTGAGGCCAGTTATTGGGGTGAACGCTGGAAGATCAGAGAAGCAGAACAAGCCACAACTACCTCACCTTGCCAGTTCCTCAGCTGATCCTGTTTTCTCAGACCGGAAGCCTCTGAGTCCTCATCCAGAATGGGTCTCAGCTGAACTGTAGCTCAAAAGCCTAAAAGCTTAACCAGCCAAATGCTGCTAGTTCCTGGTTTTCACGCCTTATATACCTTTCTGCTTTCTGCCATCACTCTCTGGGGTTAAAGGCTTACTTCTTGGGATTGAAGGTGTGAGTCACCATGCCTGGCTATTTCCAGTGTGGCCTTGAACTCACAGATATCCATGCCTCCAGAAGGCTAGGATTAAAGGTGTGAGTGCCACCATTTTCTAGCCTCTGTATCTAGTGGTTCTTCTGTTCTCTAACCCCAGATAAGTTTATTAGGGTGCACAATATTTTGGGGAACACAATACCACGTCACAGAAAGACCTGCCTGAAGAATTTTTAAACTCCCTCCTTTAGACTGGCCATATGGTTTCTCCTGCTCCCTTCCCCTGCCTCACCTCTCAGGGCTGGAAATGTCACCAGGGAGTCCTTTGCCCAATAAACCTGGTCTTTTTAATTCACCTTAATCTGACTTACTGTGTCAGTGGAGAAACCTATTATTGGGGTGCACAGACATTTCAGTATGAAATGTGTTATGTGACTTTTCTCTGTAATGCTGTGATTATCTTTCTCTGTAACAGTGTTTCTTGCAAACAATGAATGAATAGAGTCTGTTTGAATTTTTTTGTTGTTTTTTTGTATTTTAATATACTATGACAGTATGTGTCTTTTGCTCAGGGAATGAAGTCCATTAACATTCAGAATCATTATGACTGGTATGTATTAATTTCTGTCATGTATATAATCATATAATAAATATTACATGCTTGATCCTCATTTGTCAACAATTTACTAAAGTGCAATTTATTCTTCCTTGTGACTTTGGAATGTCATTTATTTATCTTTATTTATATAGCTCTTCAGTTGTTTGGGATTCCTACACTGCCTTGTATAATTTTGCCAACATTATGAAGGATAATCTTTATATACAGTGATCTTAGTTGGTAACTACTGCCTCTTAGACCTTGACCTATATCATGCTGTATCTTAATGGCTTGGAAAGTTTCTGCTGAGAGATATTGTTATCATAACATGTGTCATAGCTAGGGCTTCCAGTGCTATGAACTAGTCACTATGACCACAGCAACTCTTAATTCATAAAGAAAATCATTTAATTGGGGGTTCAGAAGTTAAATTCATTGTCATCATGGTGGAAAGCATGGAGGCACATAGGTAGACACAGTGCTGAAATGGTAGCTGAGAGTTCTACATCTGGATCTTCAGGCAACAGGAAGAGAGATGAACTACTGGGCCTGGCTGGAGCTGCTGAAACCTCAAAGCCCACCACCAGTGAAACATTTCCTTTAGCAAGTTCACACCTGTAGTAGGACAGGCCAATAGGGTCAAGTAAAATTGGCTCAGACCAGTTGCCGAGGCATGCACATAATGCACTCCTTAAAAGCCAACCTGGAGTCTGCCTGAGGGCCTAGCGACAGGAGCTGTCAGAGTTCCTGGTCACTGTCAGAGTTCCTGATCATGCAGCTTATGCCTGAGGGCCTAGTCACAGTTGTTGTCAGAGTCCCTGATCATGCCCAGCCAATGAGGGACGACCATACAGGCTGGGTTCTGGGAGGAGAGTATATAAGGTCTTCCCTGTAACTGAATAAATGAGTTTATTATTTGCCTTCAACTGACTCCTGGTGTCTGTGTCATTGATGCTGTGCCTTCTCATCCTATCCCCTGAGGGAGTTGTTAGGGCCCAACAACACACACCTACTCCAACAAGGCCACATGTCCTAATCCTTTTTCATAATGCCACCCCCTATGAGCCAATGGGGGCTATTTTCATTCAAACCACCATATTTCACACCCTGGCCTCCTTAAGTGTATGGACATATTGTTGCTGGAGGGCTTCTCTCCAGGTTCCCCAAGCCCCGCAGTCCCACAATCCACTTATAAAATAATCACTCAGACGCTTATATCACTTATAAACTGTATGGCCGTGGCAGGCTTCTTGCTAACTGTTCTTTTATCTTAAATTAACCCATTTTTATAAATCTATAGCTTGCCACGTGGCTGGTGGCTTACCGGCGTCTCTACATGCTCTTCTCCTGGCGGTGGCTGCAGTGTCCCTCCTCCTTCTTCCTGTTTCCCCAATTCTCCTCTCTCTTTGTCCCGCCTATACTTCCTGCCTGGTCACTGGCCACCAGTGTTTTATTTATATAGAGTGATATCCACAGCACTTCCCCTTTCTTCTTTTTTTAAAAAGGAAGGTTTTAACTTTAACATGGTAAAATTACATATAACAAAACAATTACCGAGCAAGAATTATAGTTACAATATTAAAGAAGATGTCCTATCTATCTTATATTTGTGAGTTTAAGGTTTTATAGCTAACTTATCTTTTATCATAATTGAGGAAACTACGACTATCTAGTCTTCAACCACATCAAAGACCTGAGAAGGAACATAATGGTACCTGAGAAATGGTAGACGGATGCAAGCAACTTCGGGAATCTTGCAAGAGTAGACCAAGACAGCTGGCAGCCTGGACAGTCACCTAATGTTTCTCAGCATTGTTGGTGCATTCAAATTGGCTACAGGCCTAGAGTATCTGACAGACTATTTTCAGAAGCAGGAATTCTGAAAGACCATCTTACCCTGTCTTGGCAGAGTACAGTGGTCGCTTTCCTTGTGTCCTGCTTGTCCAGAAAGGACAGCATTGCATTCATACTGTTAGCCGTCAAGGCAAGGGCAGTTCTTTGCCCAGTAGGCCATTTTGTGCCAAAAAGACAAACTTCCAAATGGAAATGTCTTAGAAGCCCAACATTCTCTCGGGATCAAATTGGTGCAGCCAGGAGCAATTGTGTCTCACGTCAACAGAATTCTAAGTTATTTAAATGCCATATTTTCCAGGTCTATGAAGTGTTTGAAGATTACCTATCTATCTGAAATATATCTATGTATACCTAGAAGACTTAACTAACATGGCTACAGATATGATTATCATAGATGACTAATTATTAATCTATTTTTTTAATTATCCATTACAATTTTAAATGAGTTATATAAACATAATACCTCAAACAAGAATAGAAATATATATATATATATATATACAGTATAACAAAATTAACTTCAAGTTTGTATCAATGAACTAAAATTTATACCAATGTAAAACATTTTAAACATAAACTAAAATCTATACCAATGTAAAACATTTTAAACAAGTTGTTCTTTAAAAGTAGGTTCATTAATCTACCCTTTTATCTTATCATCTCCATATCCTCCTATATATCATATCCCCTTTTCTTTTTTAGAAAGAGATCACATTTATAATCAAACCTGTTTTAAATAAAAATATTGTTTTTTCTCTGTCCCACACCAGAGGGCTCTTCTGATTTGGGACACAAGAATCCCTTAACCATTTTTTTTTTTTTTAAAGCAATATGTCTGGGTTTAGAGGGGAGTGAGCCAATTCCACCTCTAAAGCCAGCTTGGTATATTTGGGAATTTGGGCGTAGCATCTCTTACTACTTCCTGCTGGAAGGGGGCGCTGTATCTTATGGGGACGCAAAGAAAATTTTAGGCCTATGGGGTAGTCCGTGAGGCTGTATTGTGTGAACCAGTTGCCTTGAAACCGATCTAGATGTTGGATCATCTGGGCCATGGTGTCATCGGAGTCCTTTCAGGGGGTCTTGGCTGGTGAAACCTGATGTATCTTAATCTGGAACAAGTCCACTGCCTCTGGCTTTCTGTGGAAACAAAAGCAGAACCTCTTTTCCAAAGTAACATATCCTTATATCCAAATTTTGAAGTCAAGGTACCTTTAAAATATACATTTTGGCATAACTCAACAGGTTTTGTAATCAAATGTTTTTCTTTAGTTATGAATATCAAAGAGAACATAATCCAGATTCTCTGTGTGGTAGCCATCTTTATGTGGCTTAATGTTTTATATTACCTTGAGCCTTGAGCCTATTGATTTAAACTGTACCATTGTAAGCCTGAAACGGCGCTGTGGCTGCTGGCTCCGCCCACTTCAGCTTCCCAACATGGCAGTGGTACGTTTTCCGCCATTTCTGGGAGTCATCAAGTCTCAGAAATAGTGGGTCTAAGCTTTCATCAAAGCAGCGTGTAGCCCAGAAACCTCTTTTTTTTTTTTTTTTTTTTTTTTTTTTTTTAAATACTAGTAAAGACTAAATCTACCACACAGCTTAATGTGCCGCTGGCAGACGCCTCATTTCCGCCATACTGCCAGTCAAACGCACACGCCAGGAACCCGCCAGTGTTCAAACCCGCGTTTTGCAGCATCTAGCTGCCCGTATGAGACAAGAAGCAGGAACCTGGTTTTGGCTCTGTTTAGAATTGGTTATTAAATATTCTCAGGTTTAAGGTGGAAACTCGAGCCATTGGGCGCCATTTGTAGCTGGAGGGCTTCTCTCCAGGTTCCCCAAGCCCCGCAGTCCCACAATCCACTTATAAAATAATCACTCAGACGCTTATATCACTTATAAACTGTATGGCCGTGGCAGGCTTCTTGCTAACTGTTCTTTTATCTTAAATTAACCCATTTTTATAAATCTATAGCTTGCCACGTGGCTTTTGGCTTACCGGCGTCTCTACATGCTCTTCTCCTGGCGGTGGCTGCAGTGTCCCTCCTCCTTCTTCCTGTTTCCCCAATTCTCCTCTCTCTTTGTCCCACCTATACTTCCTGCCTGGTCACTGGCCACCAGTGTTTTATTTATATAGAGTGATATCCACAGCACATATTATAATGCAAAATGCTTATAATCTAACTTCAAAAGTTCCTAAAGTCCATCACAGTCTCAACACTGTTTAAAAGTCCACACAGTTCAAAGTTTTTGAGACATGGCTATCTCTTAACTATAATCACCTGTAAAATCAAAATGAAAAGAATATGTATATTACTACTCTAAAAGGGAGCACAGTATGAAATACTGGACCGAAGCAAAACTGAAAATCAGATGGACAAATTTCAAACTCTGTATCTTAGTTAGGATTTCTATTGCTGTGAAGAGACACCGTAACCACAGCAACTCTTACAAAGGAAAACATTTCACTGAGGTGGTGGCTTACCGTTTCAGAAGTTCAATGTATTATCATCATAGTGGCAAGAATGGCATGGAACGTGGTGGGGAGCATGGTAGCATGCAGGCAGACATGGTGCTGGAGAAGCAGCTAAGAATCTTACATCTTGGAGGCAACAAGAAGTGTTATGTCTCAGACACTGGATGGTGTCTTGAACATATATGAGACCTCAAAGTCTGCCTTCCCAGTGACACACTTCCTCAAACAAGGTCATACACACTCCAACAAAGCCACATCTTCTAACAGTGCCACTCCCTTTGAGGATCATTTTTCTTTCAAACCATCACACTCTTCATCTCCATGTCTGACGTCAGCTTTGTTGACTGCATCATACATCATTCTTTGGGGCTGGTTCTACACCCTGTCTGAAGTTTCCCTTGGCAGGTATCCTATGACTCTGGAATCTCCAACATTTTTTGAGTCTCAAGGGCAATCCAAGCTTCACCTTCACAGCTTCATGCAATGGCTTCTCTAGAGAAACCCCTGACATATACCTGGCATCAGTTGCCTTCCTTAGTTATGGAGGAAGATTCCATAACCCCTTTCTTGTATCTTTGACACTAAAGACAGAACCATGTGGTCCAAGCCTCTACATTTTGCTGCTTGCAGGGTCTGTAACACAGCTCTCTCATTGAAATGAAATACATCTTAGCCAGCTTTCTTTTTTTTATGGTTTCCTTTATTTCCTAAGTTTGATTGTCCTGGACTTGATGTGTAGACCAGCTGGCCTCGAACTGAGAGATCAGCCTACCTTTGCCTCTAGAATGCTGGGATTAAAAGTGTATGCTACCATACCAGGCCCTAAACATTTTTTAATTCCTTTTCATAAGTTGTAAACTTAGCTAGGTAGGGTCTTGTCCTGAGGTAACCACTCCATTTATATTATTTATATTTAGGGTTTTTTGTTATTATTTTTTTTTCCAATCCCAGCACAGTTTTACCTCCCTCCTTCCCCTCCCAGTCCTTTCTCCCAACCTCACCTCAGCCCTGTATCCACTGATCCTTCTTTTTTTCCTGTATAAATCAGCCAGTCATGGCATATCAAGTTTCATGAAGACTAGGCACCTTCTCTCCTATTAAGACTGGATGAGGCAACCCTAGTAGGAATGAAGGATCCCCAAAGGAGGTGACAGAGTCAGGGACAGCCCCTGCCTCCACTGTTAGGAATTCCATGAGAAGACCAATCTACACAGCTGGAACAAATGTGCAGAGGGCCTAGATAACCCCATGCAAACTCTGAGGTTGTCAGTTCAGTTTCTGTGAGTCCCTATGAACCCAGGTTAGTTGATTCTGTGGGTTTTCTTGTGGTGTCCTTAAACCCTCTGGCTCCTACAATCCTTTCTTCCTTTATTCTAGGGATTTCCTAATTTCCACATAATATTTGGCTCTGAGTCTCTGCATCTGCTCCTATCAGTCACTAGAAGAAGCTTTCATGATGACAATTATGTTACTGAGTTACTGGTCTATGAGTATAGTTGAATATCACTAGGAATCATTTCATTGACTTTATCTATCTACCATCTACCATCTATCTATCTATCTATCTATCTATCTATCTATCTATCATCTATCTAACATCTATTTGTGGCCAGTCACATTTGATTCTATCCTAGGTCCCTGGGCTATTCAGCCTCTGGCTCCTGGCCATCCAGGAAGTATCAAGCATGTGCTCTCTTTCATGGGATGGGCCCCAAGTTAAACCAGTCATTCATTGCCACTCCCACAATTTCTCTGTCACCATTACCCAAGCACATCTTGCAGGTAGGACAAATTGTAGGTCAAAGGTTTTGTGGCAGGATTAATGTCCCAGTCCCACTACTGAAAGCATTGCTTGGTTACAGAAAATGGCCAATGAAGGCTCTATATCAACCAATGCTTGGAGTCTTAGCTAGGGTAACCCCCAGAGATCCTAAGGAAATTCCATTGCAATGGGTTTCCACATCACCCCTGAAATGACTCCCAATTTCAGTCATGTCTCCCGATATTCTTTCTCTCCATCTACCCCACCTGATCGCTCCTATTCCCATAGCCACTCCCTACCAGTGCACCATCAAAATCTATTCTTTTTCATTTCCCAGCAATATCCATCCATCTTCCTTAAGCCTTCATTGTGATTTAGCCTCTCTGGGTCTGTGAATTGTCACATAATTATCCTTTAGAGCTATATTTACTTACAAGTAAGTATATGCCATGTTTATCTTTCCAGATCTGGGCTATCTCACTAGATGATTTTTTTCTAGTTCCAACCACTTGCCTGCAAATTTTATCATGTCATTTTTAACAGCTGCATAATATTCCATTGTGTAATGTACTACATTTTCTTTATCCATAATTTGGGTGAGAGGAATCTAGGTTGTTTCCAGGTTCTGGCTATAATGAAAAAAGCTGCTATGAACACAATTGAACAAGTTTCCTTGTGTGAGGACTGACCATACTTTGAGTATATGGCCAGGAGTTATTTGGTCTTGAGGCAGATCGACTGTGATGTAGCTAGGTATTAAGGTAGATCGATTCCCAATTTTCTCAGGAACTGCCATATTGATTTCACAAATGGCTGTACAGATTAGAACCAATTTTTGAAAAAGAAGGTTGAAATACAAAAGGGAAGAAAGAACACATTTTCAACAAATGGTGCTGGTCTAACTGGATATCAGTATATAAGAATGGAACTAGACCATATCAATCATTCTGCACAAAATTCACTTCCAAATGGACCAAAGACCTCAGCATAAATCAAGATACACTGGATCTGATTGAAGAGAAAGTGGGGAATAGCCTTGAATACATTGGCACAGGAGACAACTTCCTGAACAGAGCACTGATAGTGCAGGAACTTACATAGCCAATTAATTAAAGGGATCTCATGAAACTGAAAAACTTCCATAAGGCAAAGGACACCATCAATAGGACAAAACAGTAGCCTATGGAGTATGAGAAGATTTTCACCAACTGTATATCTGACAGAGGGCTAATGTTCAAAATAATAAAGAACTCAAGAAATTAGACACAATTAGACCAAGTATTCCAATGAAAAGTGAAGTACATTCATGTGGTCCCTTTTGTTAGTGATTAGGAAGACTGTATCTATCTTGATAATATGTCCACCAGAATACATATAAGCATGTGTTTTTTTTTTTTTTTTTTTTTTTTTTTTTTTTTTGAGACTTTCTCTGTGTGCTTTGCATTTCCTGATTCTCTCTGTAGACAGGCTGCCTCGAACTCACAAAGATCCTCCTGCCTCTGCTCCAATGCTGGATTAAAGGCGTGTGTCACCACACCGCGATTTGTGTTTTTTAACTAGGGGCATGTATGTGAAGCTGATCTGCCAGACCATGCTGGATTGGATCTGGTGAGTGGGGAGTAAGTGGGTCAGATTTTGGAGTTTGGTTTAGTTTCTTGGCAGGTAAAAGAAGTACTGGCGAACTGTTATAAAAACTGTCTGTCTGAGGATTGCAGTAGTATATAGTTCTGTACATAGGTTATGAGAGCCTGGATGGAGTGGTGAAATAGTGACGGTAGGGTGTCTTTGTGGAGTAGGAGAGGTCATTTCTCTTTGACAATGTCTGGTAGGCTATGATATGGAGTGGGGATTTTGTAAGGTCAGCGTACACAAATGCTGTTTGTTTATTTTATTTGTCAACAAGACTGAATTATTATTAGAAACAGCAATGTATTGTTTGTCCTGTTGGTACCTGTGACAGTGAATGATAGCTGCCCAAAATGGAGAGAGATGCCTCTAAGCAGTCATGTTTGAGGGTAGCATTGAATATGGGAGTTCCTTTTTAGGTAAGGGAGAAATATAAGAATGTTGGAATGGGTGATAGTGTAGGCACACTTGGAGTCTCTGTATATATTAATCTTGGCAAGTGTGATAATATTAAAAGTGGTTAGTTTTGCCTTTAAAAGGTGGTGGCTAGAGCTATGGATTTTGCTTATATAGTGGTATAGATACTGAGGGACAAGAACTATCCTAGGATTATGGCATATCTAACTGCAGAGATGTTTTTTTTTTGTGAACTCTCATATATAAAGAAAAAAATAGGGTACAAATACTAAACAGAGAATTCTCAACAGAGGCATCTCAAATGGCTGAGAAACACTTACAGAAATATATTCAACATCCATAGCGACCAGGGAAATGCAAATCAAAACAACTTTGAGATTCCATCTTACACCTGTCAGAATGGCTAAGATCAAAAACACAAGTGACAGCTCAATCTGGAAGGGATGTGGAGCAAGGAGGAACACTCCTCTATTGCTGGTGGGAGTGCAAATGGGCAGTCAAAAATTTCAAATGAGCTTTTTACTGTATTTCTTTTTCTTTGTTGATTTTTTCCCTAAATGTTTTATCCTTACTTCCTAATTAATTAAATTATTCATAACTATTATTTTTAATTAATCCAAAAGTTTGATTGTTTTCTGATTTCATTGAAAATTGCTTTTTATCAGCCTTTTAAATTCATTCTCTGGGATTAATTTATTTGAACCCCTTGCAATTAATTATTACAGAGTTGGTTATTTTGAATGTTGCTTTGTTTTTCATGATTTTTGTTTTAGTAAATTGAAATATGCCCAACATCAGTCAGGAATTTTACTGGAATTTAAGAATCACCTGTATCTTTCAGCTAACACATTTAGTGGTCAAGTTACATAAGCTTTTAATAGGGTTGAAATGTCACTCTTGCTTGGGTATAGCTCAATAAATAAGCCCTCTGCACAAATGTTCAGGTCACCAAGCATAATCTCCCATAACACTTCAGGGATAGAATTGCTAATAAAAATTCAACCACAACTGATAAATTTTCCTGTAATTTTCATATGTAGAAGTATATCACTAAAAGAATTGCCTCTTCAACTCCAATGTATTGGTATAATAAAGAAAAGAAGATAATGATATTTATATTATGATATCAGATATGGATTGCAGGAATGGAAAGATAATAATCAGAATAAGACTTGAAATTAGTATTGGAAAAATGTAAAACATAGAAGAGGAGGGGAAAATGGAAGAGATAGATGGTAAAAATAAGATTCTGTATAATGCAACTTCTGCAAATGTTAAAATGACTAGAAAAGGTGTTTATAAAATTTAATCATACCACCTCAATCAGTATCAAGACATGTACAATAAACTGGGAAAGAGTGTAGAGTATGTATGTGTGCATATAGTCATTATGGACAGAAGTTCATCGCCTATTTCTAGGTAGTTCCTCTGTGAGCAGTGACAGAGTTTATCTCCATTGCCTCATCTTCCATGGCAAATTGAGTTTATGGTCTCCAATAAGAACTCGTGAAAGCCAGAAGGTGGTGGCACATGCCTTTAATCCCAGAACTTGGGAGGCAGAGACAGGCCGATCTCTGTGAGTTCGAGGCCAGCCTGGTCTACAGAGCGAGATCCAGGAAAGGCACAAAGCTACACAGAGAAACCCTGTCTCAAAAAAAAAAAAGAATAGGTGTGTTGGGGGAGGTGGGGGGATGGAGTTAGAGGAGGGGATGGAGAGAGAACTGTGGTTGGTGTGCAAAATAAAAAAAATAAATTAATAAAAAAAAACAATACCTTTGTGGGATTTGATATCCTGACTTGATCATTCTATTTCTTTCCCTTCAACTAGATAAAATGTGATCAATAGAACATGCTTTCTCTTTCTCTTGTTGACTGAACAGTGCTGTTGGCAATCTGTCCACTTGTGTACCTTAGACCTTGTCATTCTTCTGCCCAACACAAATCTTAAGCTTTCTCTGAGAAGCTAGTGAGTGTCAAAACAAACTCCATCCCACACAAGATATCTAAAAAGTAGAAGACTCTATTATTCTGACTACAAGTTTTTACCCTCTAGCTAGAGCTATTTTCCAGAGGTTTGTCATACAATAGTCCTCTGACATCTCCTTCTTGGTATCCAGAGTGGAATATGTGGAAAGACAGGTGACTTTAATTCTGAAACGAGCCATAGACTCCGCACAGCTGTTTTTAAATGACTGATTACACTGATATAGCTGAGTCCTGAGAATATAAGATGTTTCCTGAACCTATATCATATGTGGACCCCATGATTCCCTTCTGATTGGACTAACAAATAACTCAGTGATACTTTATAGTGTTGAACGTGTTTTAGCCTATATTTCCCACCTGCATCTGATCTCTTTTCCTCATGCACTCATGTGGTTCCTACCAGCTCTTTCTCTCTGTGTGTCCTCTCTGCGTGTCTTATCCTCCCCTCTCAACCTCCTGTTGCTGGAGGGCTTCTCTCCAGGTTCCCCAAGCCCCGCAGTCCCACAATCCACTTATAAAATAATCACTCAGACACTTATATCACTTATAAACTGTATGGCCGTGGCAGGCTTCTTGCTAACTGTTCTTTTATCTTATATTAACCCATTTTTATAAATCTATAGCTTGCCACGTGGCTGGTGGCTTACCGGCGTCTCTACATGCTCCTCTCCTGGCGGTGGCTGCAGTCTCTCTCCCCTCAGCCTTCTACTTCCCAGAATTCTCCTCTCTCCTTGTCCCACCTACTTTCTGCCTGGCAACCTATTTCTTGCCTGGTCACTGGCCACCAGTGTTTTATTTACATAGAGTGATATCCACAGCACTTCCCCTTTCTTCTTTTTTTAAAAAGGAAGGTTTTAACTCTATATAAATAAAACACTGATGGCTAGTGACCAGGCAGGAAGTATAGGCGGGACAAAGAGAGAGGAGAATTGGGGAAACAGGAAGAAGGAGGAGAGAGACTGCAGCCACCCCAGGACAAGCAGCATGTAGAGACTCTGGTAAGCCACCAGCCATGTGGCAAGGTATAGATTTATAGAAATGGGTTAATTTAAGATAAAAGAGCAGTTAGCAAGAAGCCTGCCATGGCCATACAGTTTATAAGTGATATAAGCGTCTGAGTGATTATTTTATAAGTGGATTGTGGGACTGCGGGGCTTGGGGAACCTGGAGAGAAGCCCTCCAGCTACAACCTCCCCTCTCTTTCTCTCTATCTTTATTTCTTTCTCATCCCTTTTATAAATTGCCTGGTCCTGGACATAGAGTGCAAACTGTATGAGACCCGGTTTTATCTTTTTGCACTCACTATAGACTTGGAACAGTAGTGTTTAGCCCACCAGAAGTAATATTGGTATCTCTAATCTGCTCATCTTTTAAAAATTTCTATCTTTCTTTGATATATAAACCTGTGTTTTCCACTATTACCTTCCTTCTGGAATAGCTTTTCTCTAGTTAACATTGGATTAAGCACTAGAGAGTCCAATAATCATTAAATGGATGTCAGTTACTATCTATGGTACTTGTTTCTTGCTCTTCATCTGCTATAAAAATAATTTGTATTATAGCTTTTTATCACAATAGGTAGTTGTCCAACTACTATATATACTTTCTTAATAAATATTTTTATTTTATAATTACTTTAATTTTATATATTAGCCACCGATTCCCCTGTCCTCCCTTCTTTCTTTTTCCTGTTCTAAATTCTAATCTCTTATTATATCTAAGTACCAACTTAACCTAATAATGGAGTTTGGTTACTGATCTCATGCTATGTCCATGTACGTAGTTTTGTTTCAAAGTGAAAACTCAGTTCTAGCTTTGGTCATTATGAAATCAAATAATTGTAGTGTTTGAATGTGAAGTAAGAACATAAAAACACTATAATTCAAAAACCACAGTCCTGAAGAGATAGTTGAGTATTAAAGCATTTGCTTAACAAACAGGGGAATCTGACTTTGACCCCTAGAACCAATTTAAAAACACCTGAGCCATAATGTATGTCTAAGACTATGTTGGTCAGCCTGTCTAGCCAACGTAAAGTTCCAAGCCAGTAAGAGACACTGACACAAACTCTGTAATTAAAAAGTTTTTAAAAACTATATGGATAATGTTTAAAGAATAACACATAAAGATGTACTTAGGTTTACACACACACACACACACACACACACACACACACACACACACAAAGTTATTAAGGACCTCTTTTTTTCTTCTTTTTCCTTATTCCAATTGTGTATGTCACTGGCATTTGGTAAAAATGTTCTGTCATGATATATTAAATTTTAAAAACTACATTTTCCATTCTTATGATTTAAACATATTTTATAGAAAATTCATATTGTTTTCAGAACATATGAATGTCAGTACAGCTCCAGTTCTATTTAATGGCTTGTGTATAGCCTTCTATGTACTCATTGAGTATGTAAGCTGACAGTGTTTCTACAGGATTGGGAAAAACAATAGCATGGTCTGATAAAAGGAACCATTTCCTTAGGACAGACATTAAATATAATTAATCAAAATAAAACCAGTTCAAGAGAATGCTTTCTTATACTCCCAGGGAATTTATAGTTATCTACTTTATTTTCCACTTTGCTGTGATACTCCTGTGATAAAACTTTATACTGAATGTTAACTGATAGACTCTTCTTAGGAACTCTATTTATACACTAATTTACATTATTTATCCTTGGAGAGCTATTCCTAATTAAGTTATATAATCATAAGCCATGTAGACCCTAAGCAAGGATTACCAATGTGAGACTAGAGAACAAAAACATACAGCTTTTGGTTTTCATTATTAAGGTGTCAATACATGCATAAAATTAAATATTTTAAAATTTGTTCATGTCATCTTTCCCTTCCCTGAGGCCTGGCCAAGTTCCCATGAACCCCAAACTGTATTTAAAAATGACTAGACTTGGCAATGTGTTAATCATAAAGAAATTCTCAGCTTTCCATTAGCAACCCCCAGTTTGTCCCAGGGAAGCCTCTGAGAGAAGGTGCTGACAAACTACCAATCTATCTACTTAGTAGATCACACCTTTGCAAAGCTTTCTTAGCACTAGATGTTCTACCCTGGGGCTGGGTCCTTCCACAGGAATGCATGCTCTTCTTAGCAGTGAGTGTTTTCTCTAGTCAGCCATTTCACTCACTACTGTTTCTCTTGCATGTGGTCAGTAAATATTTGACAATCATCTAGAAGAAAACTTGTAAGTAGTCCAGAACACAGACAATAATTTTACAATTTTAGAAATTTCAGAACGCTACTTGTAATAGGACATTGGGAAGAACAAAGGAGAATGACATACAGAAAGAGTGAACTTTTTTCTTGTATTTCCCACCAAGCCTGGAGGGAGGACAAATACATACCAATCTCATGTGTACATGTATATATGTATATGTTATGATTTGATAGATTGGGGGAAAGGCCATGGATCTTATGCAGGGCTTCATCTATGATGAGTTAAAATTCTCTTCCCTATCTATTTGAAGCATCATTGTAGATTTACCCATCTGATTAAAGATAGAATGTTGATAAAAATGTTGATTGTTGTTTCCTGCAAAACAATACATTATTCTCAGAAATTCAGTGTCCTTGTGGATACTACATCTAGAACTTTACCTTGCCGGGTGTTGGTGGCGCACGCCTTTAATCCCAGCACTCGGGAGGCAGAGCCAGGCGGATCTCTGAGTTCGAGGCCAGCCTGGGCTACCAAGTGAGCTCCAGGAAAGGTGCAAAGCTACACAGAGAATATTTTTTCTAATCTTTGGAAAATTATTTCTCATATTTCTTTTTATAATCAAAACATTTCAGCTTCCTAATATGATGACTTACTCCATACATTCTGTCTTTATAATCTCAGTGTAAAATGACCAATAGCTCTTAATTTTGTCTCTGTTCTTCCTAATCAAACTTAGTAATCTTTCCTTATTCCACATAATAATAATTGCGTTTTCCCACTCATTTTCTGTCATCCTTATTTTCCTAGTTCCCTATTCAGTGGGCATAGTTAAAAAAAACCTCAAATCTAAAAGTACATTTATCACTTGGGCTTCCAGTACTTTATTCCTTGGCATGCTCTTGAAAAGTGAATAATCAAAGGTGTCCACCCACACTGACTTACCTATCTTTTCCACCTACACTCCTCCAAACCATACGACATAATACAGTGAAATATTGACTATCATTCCTCTAATGAAAACTCAACCGCTGCACAGCATTCTTCCCTGTGTCACTTAGTTAACCACGCCTTGTTCTAAGTTCTTAGTACTCTGCTCAATTTTACTAGTTCTATCAAAAGAAAACCCATATGATTTTCAAACATTTTGCAATGCACTTTGTACAATACACAAAATAATTCAAATCCAATCTTGTAAATCAATGTGGCCTTCTATTAAATGATATTCTTCTAAATACAACCCAGTTGTCTATCAAACAGGTGCCTGTTTTTTGGATCCTTCTCAGACCTTCATTTCATTGATTGTTGAAACCTCCACCCCTTCCTTAAGTCATAGTCTCAGATACAGATTTAAGTTCTCTAAATTAAAACACATAACAATCAGAAGCTCCATGCCTCTCTTTAGTAATTTAATAAAATCCTACTGTTTTGGTGAAAATAAATTATAGGTACAACTGAAAGGACTGGTCACTATAGTCTTTGCCACACTCAGGATTTAGAGTGAATTTTATCTTCAAAGAAATTTCAGCTTCTACTAATAATTTACAGTTGTATTTAGGTTTCATAAGAAACAATACTCAAACTTATCAGTGGTCATGATATAAATCAGCAACTTGGATTATCAGATATGAATAAAGATCACAACGATTTGTGACAGATTACAGTTGACTACCATGGAGCCACTAAAGAGGTTTATACCAGACTCAAACACATTGTGCTCACAGCAACAAATACAATTTCAATGTGTCTTTTTAATATAAGAATCTACATTCTTTTTTTCATGGTACAGTTTAAAAAACAAAACTTGTGAAATATATTTCCCAGTACTCTACTCTCATTTTTCCTTAAATATTCCTGTAATTAATCCAGTATGTTATACAGATAATATTACTTTGTGCTGTGCCAAAAGCGAAACCTTGGTAAAACACTACTTGATAACTCACCTCATAGCTTTTCTCCTGTAATGAACTTCTTTCACTGACCTTTCAACACTGGGATTATCCCAAACACTCATTCTTAACCAGTGCACTGTTATAAGATATCTGGGCTTGTCAGCAATCTATTATTTGCCAAATCTAGTGAACTGTTTTTAGACAAAGTATGATTTCTTATCAAAGTCTGATGCAACATACTCCTAATATCTTGTTTTAAAATTGCAGCCCTCATGGGAAGTGCTTTATCTAAAATACCTTCTATACTCTTGGGTTTTTATCTTTGTCCAGATGTTAATTTCAAAAGGCCACCTGTATATTGTGGTGTCCCTCTTTCCTTCACAGTTCCTTTGTCAATAGCCCTAAAAGGAGAAAGGGGCAGAAACAGTGAGAGAGCTTTGTATGGCCTGTGGACAGGACGAAAATAGCCTTCTGGGATACAGTTTCAAATTTATTCCAGTGTGAGGGAAAATATAAAGGATGCAGACAAAAGCTGGAGCATCACCAAATTTGCATCAAACAGCACATTCCTATCATAGGGAACCCAGTACAAGTCTAGTTACATATGAACTGCAATGAGTAAAGCTTCTGTAAGAGACTGTGCCAAAGGTCACACTGGAGATAAGTCAGGCATATGGGTCTAGGGACATTGTCCATTGAAAGGTAGAGAGCAGGGAGCTCCCCACTAGTGTGAAGGAGTCCTCCATGTTTTCAAGCATGGAGAGAGTTGCCAGGATATGGTAGACTGCAATCTCTCACCAGCAGGGCCTCACAACAATATATTGCTGATTTTATATTGTCATTCTTTATTCAAAATGTTGCTAATATAACAATTTCTTCCTCTAATATTTTAAACAGTGGATTTATCCTTGTTTCTTTCTAACCAAATATTCTTTATTTCCCAAGCCCATCAAGTCAAACCCTCAGGTCCTACCACACCCATGGTCTTCTTTATAATGTGTCTCCAAATCTCTGCACAGTTGTCTCAAGTTAATCTAAGTTGGCTCTACTGTGTTCCCTTGCTAATTTAGAACTCTTGTGTTTCCTACAAAATAAATAGACCCTTTTTTTCCAAAAACCATTACTTTCTCTATTTCTCTAAACCTATGATGTGTTTGTCATTCTCCTGCACAATGTACTTCATCACACAACAAAAATTCAAAGAATTATCATATTTTTGTATCAAATCCTTAATTAGTTTTCAAGTTATACAATCAATTTTTTCAGATTATTGGAGATTAATCATTTTCAGATGGTAATCTCCACTATCAATATCTTATCCTTAAAGTGTGTCTTAGGTTTATGAGGTAAGAGAAGATATGTGAATTTGTAATCTCTGATGTGAGAATCACCTTAAAGATCAGCCCTGAGTAAGTTTTTTACCTTTTTCTCCTCTGTGATAAAACATTCATTCAGAAGTTGTCTCTTGCAACTTGGTAATCTTCAGACTTCAAATGTATTCTCTATATGCAAACTGCATTATTTGTAAATCTAGAGCTCTCTTTGACAAGTCTGCATTGGCTATGGCTTCATTACTTTTACAGTTGGTAATCAAGAATTCTGTGATTTCATAGTAGCTCCTGACATACAACAACATTTTATTATTTGTTAAAAGGAAGGAGGAAGATATCACAATGCTGCTAAAACTAGAAACATTCACAAGATCAGGTGAACACACTTGCATTGATCTTTCTTTGTTTTTTTTTTTCTGTTGAGCGTTCAATATCGGCATTACTTTAATGTCATTATAATGAGAAATATATTTTATAGAGGTAAACATGTATATATATATATAAATGTGTAGAAGATACATCAATAATTGAACATTATATATTTTGAACACATGAAATACATTATTTTATTTATCACTATATTTATATTTTATTCAGTATAAGATGCTTTATTATATATTTATTTTTTTCTCCTTTCTTCCCTCTTTCTTTCCATACCTCCCTTCTCTCTCTGTCTCTGTCTCTTGTGTGTGTGTGTGCATATTTGTACATGTGTGAGTGAATGGTTGTGTACCGGTGAATGTATGTCACAGCCAATGTTTGAGGTCAGATGACAACCTTAAGGAATCAAATTTTTCTTTCCACTATGTGAATAACAGAAATTGAACTTTATATGTCTACTTACCAGCAAGCACCTTGACTCTTTGTACAATTTTGTTAGTCCATGAATTTCTTTTTAAAATGCTTGCCACTTTATATGTACCTCTTTTTCATTCCCATTCCTATGCTCTCAGCTGTGTCAAGATGAAACTGAACATCCTCTTTTCAGCTACCTGTAAAAACCTCACTGAAGTGGAAGATGAATGAACACGTTGTACTTTATATGAGATACACATGGCCACAGAAGTAGTTGCTGAAGCTTGGTGTGAAGAGAAGGGATATATGATCCAAGTCAGTGGTTGGGAGGACAACGGCTTTTCAATGAAACAAGGTAAATTGACAAATTGCACAGTGCACCTGTTGTGGAGAAAGGGGCATTCTTGGTATAGATCAAGGATAAATCAAGTGAGGAGGTGTAAGTCTTTTCTCAGATGCATTGTGGATGACAATCTGAGTGTGCTCAACTAGGTTATTTTAAAAGAGAGAAAAGGAGAGAGAGATAAGTATATTCCTAGATTGACAAATACTACTGTTTCTTGAAGGTTGGATTCAAAGTAATTAGCAGAATCTAAAAACTACTCAGTCTCTTTATAGATGATGACATCTGTGAGTATGATGTCAGAAAGTTCTTTATCAAAGTTACAAAGCCCAGGACCAAAACACCGAAGATTCACTGTCATCTTATTCCATATGTCCTGTAACAGAAATGCCAACATATTGCTCTGAAGAAACAATGAACTAAGAAAAGTGGAGAAGGCTGCAGAACAAGCTAAACTTTTGACCCAATGAATGAAGCCAAAGAGAAACACCAGAACACATTGCTAAGAAATGTAGGCTGTACTTACTGAGGACTTATACGTCTACGTCTGATTCCAGGCAGTAATAAGTCTCTAAACAGAGCAAATAGCTTCTCAGATCATGAAAAAAAAATCTACATATATGAGGGAATAGGAAAAACATAAAAAGTATCATATGAAGAAATGTTCATTATGTAAGAGAACAAACAATTCACTTCACTGAACTAAAAGTACAGAAAGTGGCCAAAAATTGTGCATCCCTGTTTGTGAATTTTGTGCTTGAAAAATGCTTAGAATCATATTTTTCTTGCTTAGTGTGTGACGAATTATGGATGATAATTAAGTCATTACATCTTTATAGTTAAAATGTGTACTTTAATAGTTATTAATAAGATATAATTGTGATAATAGAGACAGTTCCCAAATTATATTATTTTAGCTAAATCTGTACAATAGCAATTATAGAAGTTACCTAATTACATAGATGTTTCATTTAACTGCATCTCTAATTCATACAAATTACAATAATTAACATTTTGTGATATTCACATATTGTCCGCATCAGTAAAAGACATCATCATGAAATTTGTCTTTCCACTTTGGTTTATATTTCAGAGGAAAAAGCATACTTTTAAATTACCAGCTAATTTTCTATAATAAGGACATGATTCTTTTAAAAATCCAGATTAAGATTAAACTACACAGAGATACTCTGAAGTAAAACTCTAAAGTGACAATCCTGTAATTACAGCAATAAATTGAATATCATGTCATGAAGAGATGATACATGCTATTTAATAACATATACATTTATCCTGATTATATATATGTGTTAATTCACACATGGACATATCTTTCAATCTGTTTAATATTTTAATTACAGAGCATTCTGCTAAAAATAAAGTTATTAATCTGAAAGACCAATTTAATTTTTGAGGAGTTAATTCATTTCATCAAATGCAAATTACTTAATATAATTTATTCAGATTCACTGGACAGAAATTAGAAAAAAATATAGCCAGCAATACTAAGGGATTAAAATATATTGCCAGTATCCAGTTTATTTATAGTATTTTTTATTGGAATATTACTTGTATAACATTCTAAATCAAATAGAAAAGAACCTATGAGAATTAACAAGACCATTCCTAAGCTTTCTGTTATATATACATGTATAAGGTAGTTACTTATTTTATCTATATTTATTTTACCAAATGCAAAATTACATTGAAATTATGCATACTAATGGTGAACTAATGGTATTCTTTTAGAATAATATATTCATTTTTTGCAGGGATCATTGCTTTCAGAAAAAATGTTCAGAGACTTTCTTTCTACTGTATGGAAATACTACATTATCCAAACTATAAGTACTATGCTATACAGTAACACATCACCACATATTTTATAACTATTGCTTAGTTCGTGTAGATCTAAATCTTTTCATACATCCCCCTGTGCTTTCTTCAGGCCCATATAATCACTCTTACACTCTCATTTTAGTTGGCTTCAGGTTTTATACTGTTGTGGGATATTTTGATTGTACTCTGACACTCTCTTGACTGATCAATGAATCTACAGTTTAAACCAGGGAGAGGAGCCAGTGACTAGTGTTGCTAGAGTTTTCCTGCCTTGCCCACAGTCAGGACAAATCTTTGTCACCCGCCAGT
The DNA here is from genome assembly GCF_004664715.2 of Peromyscus leucopus. Classification (NCBI taxonomy): domain Eukaryota; kingdom Metazoa; phylum Chordata; class Mammalia; order Rodentia; family Cricetidae; genus Peromyscus; species Peromyscus leucopus. The sequence continues at coordinate 47,119,439 of NC_051076.1, forward strand.
CCCACAGCCACTCAGACCCAACCAAGTAAACACAGAGACTTATATTGGTTACAGACTGTATGGCCGTGGCAGGCTTCTTGCTAACTGTTCTTATAGCTTAAATTAATTCATTTCCATAAATCTATGACTTGCCACGTGGCTGGTGGCTTACCAGCGTCTTCACATGCTGCTGGTCATGGCGGCGGCTGGCGGTGTCTCTCTGCCTCAGCCTTCTGCTTCCCAGAATTCTACTCTCTCCTTGTCCCACCTACTTCCTGCCTGGCCACTGGCCAACCAGTGTTTTATTTATTGACCAATCAGAGAAATTTGACATACAGACTATCCCACAGCAGACTAGCTGACCAGAATTGGCCACAGAGAAGCCAGCAATTTGGATAGAGAAGACACACAGGAAGGAAAGGGCATGAACTAGAATTTGAGCTCTCTCTTTTCTGGGACATGGAAGACACTAGTCTCTTGTGTTGTTTCTGGCCAAAAAGCAAGGCCAGCTATCTGCTACTCAGGCTCTTTGAGCTTGTAGGTTTTCACCCCAGGCTTTGACATCAGAGTCTTATTGATAAATAGAATGATAGAGACTTAATTGAAATCTGCAAACCTAGGCTGTAGCGTGACTGGTAGATGGGCTGCTGGTTCAGTGCCTTTGGGGTGGCAGAAGATAATTAAAATGTCAGTAGACTTCATTTGCAGCTGCTAACCTGACAGAAAATAAAATATTGTAATTCACAAATCATGGAACTCGTGGGCCTGTATTATTTTGCATAATATGTTGATCTCTGTTTCCATCTATCCATAAACATTGACCACCTCTTAATGTTTTTGATAGTATAAAAGTATCCATTTCATATTGGCTTTAACCATTCATTACTTGAGGAAGATTTAGGTTGTTTCCAAGTCTTGGTTATTGTACTTAGTACTACCATGAACATGCCATGTGTCTCCCAGACATACGAGAGTCGTTTCTTTTGGATATATGACCAGTGGTAGAATTGCTGAGTCAGATGATAGTTTGGCTTTTACATGTTTGAGAGAACTGCACACTTTATTTCATAACAACTATTCAAATTTGCATCCCCAATAACAGTGTATAATCAGCCCTTTTCTCCATGTCTTTGTTAACAACTACTACATTTAATATTTGATAATAACCATATATTAATATATTTTGTCTGCATTTCACATATATCTCACTAGTACTATTAAGTATGTTTTCATATGCCTTTGTTTATTTTCTTCTTCCTTTCAGAAATCCTATTTAAGTCTTTTGTCTATTTTAATTGAATTATGTATTTTTTTATATTTAGTGAAGTTCCTTCTGTATTATGGATATTATCAGTTGTGAAGAAGGCAGGTGTTTTCTTCCATTCCAGAGGTTGTTTATCTCTTCCTGTGTAGAAACTTTTGGTTTAATGGAGCATCATTAATTATTTGCCTAACTCACTCTATTTCACTAGACAAACATTCCTCCTCTTCTAGTATATTTCTTTAACTTTGAACTTTTATTCCATTTTAAGATTACTATTTTCCCAACATAATATTTTATTCCCAATATAATATTAATTAATTGGGAATTTTGTACAATGCATCCTGTTCACACTCACTTCCCATGCCTTCCAGGTCCACCCTCCCACTCTTGTGCCCTCCCCAAAAAACAAAGAAAAAACATACAAACACACAAAAAACTACCAAGTCTAATTTGTGTTGTTCATGTACTCACTGAAGCTTAATAAAACATCCAGTGGCCAGCCCCTTAAAGATTACTAAGTGGCCCCCACACACAACCTGCCAGAAACTGTGAAGGAGATATACTTCAGCATCTTTGTTACAGTTTTTAAGTACTCTCTTCAATAGCTTCCTGTCTTGACTGTTACTTTTTGGGGGTTGAGGGGAGCCACAGAAACCTTCAAAGACTCTCACTCTCAGTAATGAATCTACAGTCAGCAAACAGAAGCTTCCTTGTTCATAGCAGTCAGCAACATCATGGATCATGAGCATCACCATGGTTTCCCAGTCACAGCTATGATTGCAGACATTATTTTGCCCTCCAATGACAACATGGACCTCTGATATCAACATGGTTTCTGGTTGAGACTATTACTATAGTTTGTCTGAAAGACAGTCTAATTTTACTTTTTCTGCATGTGGCTTAAAGTTTGTCCTGTACAAGTTATTGAAAGCCAGGTTCTTTCCTCAGTCCTGTCATCAGCAACTTTTGAAAGTGAGTGGTCTAGTTATTCTCAGATGTCCATCTAGACTGTATTGTGTCATTGGCATGGGTGTTTATTTTCTTACAATATAAAACAGTTTCAGCTCATTTTGATTTCTACTCTTTTGAAGTCAGATATTAAAGCTTCCTACTTTGTTTTCTTTAATCAAAATTAATTTGGTTGTTCTGATTTATTTATTTGTGTGTGTGTGTGTGGTTCCATGTAAATTTTAGATTTGCTTTTATAATTATATGAAGAAAGTCATTAGTATTGTGATTTGAATTGGATTGTATTGACAGTTGTTGGTAGTGTGAACTATTTAACATCACCTACTCTTCAAATTCATGTACACAGAATGTCTTTCAATTTCTCTGTGTGCATTGAATGTGTGGTTTACTAAATTAATTTTACCAACATTTTAGAGATTTCTTTTTTGAGATTTGTGAGTGTTTAGTTTTTATTCATTTATAGGTATTTTATTTACCCATTTAACCAATAAAGCTACTTTATTGACTTCTAGATAATTGTTACAAGAATATTAGAATTATAATAATCACACTCTCATTGCATATAAAAACTAAATATGCAGATCTTAGAATGTTCCATGCTGGGATCAAGAAAAACGGGCCATGGCCGTTCGTGTTCCTGGGGTTGTATCCATGACAGTGGATGTCCACACAATCCAGAAGAGAATTTGACATTGCTGCTGCCGCTGTTGCTGTTATAACAATGGTGCACACCCTGCTACTGTTTCTGGGATTACCATTTCATAATTGCTTACTACAGCTAGCACAGTGGAGACCCTGGCAACAAAAGTAGCTACCATATTTAGTTAATCTTTCATTTTATTGGATATGATAAATTTATTTCAGTAGTTATATACATCTCGATTGGCTTTGAAAATTATAAACTTATAAACTCAAGTTCCAGTTGCTTTTGGGATACTATCTTACAAGGAATCCACTGTATATTATGGCTCTTTAAGGAAGGGAATGGCTCAGTTGACTTTAGCCTACTGGCTATGGGTGAGATAGGACCTCTGCTGGTCTTTTCTGTATCGAACACACAGATTGCAAGCCCAGTGCCACTTTGAGATCTTTGACAGCAATTAACCATGCAGCTCACACACGATTGAGCCGGTATGATAATGAGTATTCAGAGACGGGTAATTCCTGGGGGGCACTCACCAACCTAAGATAGAGTACCTGTGTGGCCTGGGCAGGCGTCTCCATGACGGGTAAGGTGACCTGCTGACGTCCCACGCAACCCAAGTCAGAAGCTCATTTTTTAATAAAAGGGGGACCTACAGGGCCCTGGACCCTGTTTTGGGTAACTGTTGCCTTGTTTGCTGACCTTGACTTTGATATCCTCCCAATGCTAATTTCCTGCCAGGTTCCACCCTCCTGAATGCTTAAGGGAAGTTCCTTGTCTGTGTATCCTGAATAATGGGCGTTAACAGCTTAGATGCAAGATTGTAAAACATCAGTAGCGAACTTCTGCCCTCCGGCGTCCTCCCATTGTGCTGTAAGCCTGTATTTAACCTCCTACTCCCTTCAAGAAATGACATTCGACATTTAAAATTAATATATATATATATATATATATATACATATATATATATTTGAATGAATACTGCGAATGTAATCTATGAATACCATAAATGTGATTAATATCATGCGTGTAAGTAATGAATATCATGAGTGTAATTTAAATAAATAAATAAATAAAAATAAAAAAAAAACAAAAATACTACTGACATTTTTTTCTCTCTTTGTTTTGCTTTTCTAGAGATTTACTTTGGGACCTTTTACTTGCTCTGTAAATATTCTATCACTGGATTATATCACCATCTCTGATTTTGTAAACTGATTTTGTAGAATTCATTTATTAGTTCCTGGCTTTAAAATTTTAATTAAAACATTTACTTATATTTGTGCCTCTCTGGGTGGTTATCGATGCACATGAATTCAGGATTCACTTAAGCCAGAAGTGGGCATCAGAGACACTGTTACTGGAGTTATAGAAAGTTGTGAGATGCCCAATAAGAATGCTAGGAAACAATGTTTTATGCTCTATAAGTGCCAGTTATGTTCTCGACTTCTGAGCCAACTCCCCAGATCATAGTGCTTTTTGTTTTTGTACGACTCTCTAAGAATGAATGCTTATTATATATAAAAACATACCTGTAGTCGGAAGGTTCTCACCCAGCCAGTGGTCCCACAGCCACTTATAAAATAATTACTCAGAGGCTTACTTTAATTACCAATTGCATGGCATATGGCAGGCTTCTATAACTTATATAGCTAGCTCCCATAACTTAACACATTTCTATTAATCTATGTTTTGCCATGTGTTCTGTGGCTTACTAGTCTGCTGGCATGTTGTTCCTTGGGCAGCAGGTGCCATCTCTCTCCTCTCCTTCTCTTCCTGTCTATCTGCTTGAATTTCCATCTGCTTCTAAGCTGCCTTACCATAGGCCAATATAACTTTGCTTATCAACCAACCAGAGAAACACATATCCACAGCATACAGAAAAACATCCCACAGCACATATCATTTCCAAACATTTGATTTCTACTACTCTAATGTGGATGTTCTTTCTTTCCTTTTCTTCTCTGATTTCTTAAGGTATGACTTCCAGTACTATGTGAAGTTAAAGATGCTGATAATGATCACTCTTGTAGGCTTCCAGATCTTAAGAGAACAATTATTTTTAACATCCTCATATTCAATGTGTCATTAACTGCTGTTATGCATTTTTACATTGAGTTCCATTTATTTTTACCTGCTAAATTTAGACTTCTTTTCATTGTAAAGTTATGTTAATTTGAATCAAATATTAATTCTCTATCTATAATTTTACTATGTATTGCTTGATGTGTTCAATTATGTTTACTTATATGCATATGCGAGATCACACTTAATTTCTTAGCATAGATACAAGCTTATCGTATTAAATATTTTTTATCCAATGTAGGACTCAGTCTTTTTTATTTTCTTGAGTATTTATGCAAAATCATTTAATTTTTGTTAGGTGCATGTATCCAGAAAGTTGTTCACTTCCTCTGAATTTTAAATTTAACTGCAGCCTCTCATCATTCTCTTCAATCAGCCTTTGTTTTGCTACAGTGTCAGTGTCCTAGTCTTACATTTAATTCTCTATTATCTTTGCTTTGGTGTTCTCCCTCCTGTCCTTAATTAGTCTAGTTAAGGATAAGTGAATTGTGTTAATTTTTCAAAGACCACACTCCTTTTGTATTCAGGCTCTGCATTTTAGGTCTGCTTTTCTATATCATTATGTTCTAATATTAAATATTTATTTCCTGATATTTAATGATTTTAGGGTTATTATTTCTTGATTTTCCAGCCATTTACAATGCAGAGGTAGGCTGATAATTTTAGATATTTTTCTTTTTATGTGAATATTGACTGTTAATAACTTTCTACTTAATACTATTTTACTGTTATCCATAGATATTAGAATGTTGTTATTATTTTAATTTCTTTCAAGAAGTCTCTTACTTTACTTGATTCTTCTTTGTCCTATTTGGTGTTTTAAACAAAATTATAATTCCAACATATTTTTATAGTGTCCAATATATTTATTGTCACTAATGGATAATTTTATTTGGTTATTTTCAGACCATAGTCAATATCATTTAATTTTTTGAAGAATTACTCTGCTTGTAGCCTGTCATATGATCTTTCATGGAGAATTTTCTATTTGTTGATAAGAACGATATACCTTCTACCATAATAAGATACAAAGATTTATTTAGATTTCTCTTGGGACTATTTGGTGAATCATGAAATTTAGCTTGCTGATTATTTTCTGATTTTTTGTTTAAATGAGTTATCTAATTCTGATAAAGGAATTATGTCTTTTAATATTACTTTATTGAAATATATTACATGCTTATTTTCTACTAATATTTTTGTATATTTGAGTATCCTGATACAGAATGCATGCATATATATTTGTTGTTATTTTTTTCTTTATAAGTCAGTTGTTTTATGTGTGTATAAGATTTTAGAGAAAGTCAATACAGCCCATATAAACTGTCTTTAAACATTCAATCTTCCTGTTTCAGTTTCTCAAGTGCTTAGGTGCTATATCCTGCACCAATTCAAGGACGGATCTGACCTGGCAACATGAAAATTAAAAACAAAACCACACAGATGCATGGAAAAACTAGAATTGAGAGGTCTGGGCTATAGGAAGAAGAAAACCCAACACCCTGGAAGCTCAGTGTGAATGTTTGCAGAGTTGAATATGGAGTCAGAGTTACTGCACACAGCTGAACAAGAAGTGGGGTTACTACAACTGATTGAAAAAGGAGAATGGGTTTGTGATGTACAACTGGGTCAAGGAGAAAGGCTTAACTAACCTCTGTAAGAGCAATATGAATGGAAAATTCTGCAGGCTGTAGAAATTTGATGGAAGAGCTATGATTGCCAGTTTCTGCACACATGATCAACACCTATACTTAAACATCCAAGGAAGGCTTTGACTTGTCCTAAGTCTCACCTAGGGTGAGGCTTTGGCATTGCTCCACAGGTCTGAGGTTACAGTCCTTGGTATGGTTGGCTCATGTAAACATCACACATTCAAGCAGGACATTACACATTCAGTACTTCCTCTGCCTCCCACACTTTGACAAAATGCATGTACTATAATACCCAAATAAACTCCATTGATTTTTCACATCTGAGGTTTTCTTGTGAGATGTAAACTGAACTCTTGTGGCCAACATAGATGGCCTTGATACACAAAAGAACACTTGAGCAGTTCCCACCAGATGAGTACATTAATTGCTTATTTGAAGAATATTTAGTTGTGGACAGCTGCACTTCTTGAATTCAGCACTGTATGCTGAAGATAATTCTGTTTTATAGAGAGTTAAATTATGCAATACCTAAGAGAAGACTGAATAAAACTATACCTAGATAGTGTGTGCTGATGCTTCCTTATTGAAAAGTTCAGTGACCTCACTGAACACTCTCTGACACTGGAAATGTTGATATTTTTTTCTAATAGTAATCTAGCAAATAACCTTAGCTCATAAAACCAAATAACATATTTCTGGAAAATACTGTTACTTTGACTCATATTTGGAGAATTGTTTTACCTGTACATTGTGATAACCTTTCATTTCTACCTGCTTTGAATTAATGTCTAAGGAATTTAATATAGCTGTAATTTGTCAGGCTCTCTGTTGGGCTTCCATTCCCGTGAGAGATCCATTGCCTTTCTTCACAGTCAGAATATGTGCATTGACAATTGAAGTCAATTTTTGTAAGAAATGTGTATTTGAAACATTTTTCTATTCAGTCACATCTTTAAACTATATAAAGTAACTCATTTACACTTACATTAATTATTGACATGTAGTATCAGTACAGCTTTGAATCTTGTTTTCGAGTTTTACTATTCTCTCTAATCTTCCTTTCTCTCTCTCTCTCTCTCTCTCTCTCTCTCTCTATATATATATATATATATATATATACATATACATATATACAAGCATATATAAAATCAAATATATATGAGAAAGATTTGTATATATGTATATGTTTGCTTTCATCCAAAAATCTGTTTTTATAACAAATTATTTTTAAATAATAGCAACACATGAAAGTAAAGATAAACAATAAAAGACAGAAAATCAGAGTATACTCCACAGATTCACTCCATGCTCCCTTACATTTAGACTTTTTAATATGCCATTTTGTATTTTTCTATGTGTTAACATAATAATATACTCTACATTACCTTTAATTGTGATTTTAATATCTTCATACTTAAGATATAATTGTATAAACACTATGTTTTTAGCAGAAGAACTTTTGAAAAATTATCTATATAGAAGTCCAATAAATTTTATACATGTGATGCTCTCTTTATCAATAATGTCTAAGAAAATGAAGAAATCCTTTTGGCATTCCTCCTAGCTTTTCTGGTGAAATTGTCTTTACCTCTCCATTTCAAAATAGGTTTCATACATGCATCATTCTTCCACTAAGTGTTTAGGGCATCAAACTCATGTCATCATGCTTGCATGCAAGTACTTTGACCTACTAAGTCATTTTATTGGTCTTGATTATTTCTTATACTATGCAAATAACATGCAACCAAATCAATCCATTATTCTTTTAAAATACAACCAAATCTTCATTTCCTATTACTGCCCAAGTTCAATACAGGTTCTAATTATCATATTTTCAATCCTCCATCACAAGTGCTGAGATCACAGGCATGCATCATGATGCTCAAATATCCCTTCTTAGCGAGGGCTTCCTTAAGCAACCTATTTAATCTCACCTTACACACTCACTAACTCTTCTGTGTTGTGATTCCATGACTAACATTTTTCACCATCTAATCTCTCTGTCTAGAAGAAGAGAATGCAGTTCTTCTCTAGAGGAATAATCTTGCATTCTGGGTCTCCATAAAAATGAATAACCCAATCAGACATGATGGGACTTGCCTTAAATCCCAGCTCTCAGGAGGTCAAGTAGGAAGAGTGTGACTTTGAGGCCAGTTTGGGCTAAAAAAGAAATCTTGTAAGACAGACAAAGAGACAGAACAACCATTGTCACAAATTAGCCACTCAAAGTGAAAAATCACCAAATACACAAAGAAAAAGTTTTGTCTTGGTTTTACAAAATTTCAGGCATTATCTCTTTAAAGCCTTTCTATTTGACATTCTCAATCACTTCTTGAACCTCTTCCATCCAAACATTCATTCCTTGGTGTTTCAAATGTCTGACTAAAATTTTCCTATTCTTTTTATATTTTGCCTCTTATTACTTGACATCTCAATTTCAAAAAATATTTATCTCATAAATTCTTTATTCTTGACTTATTCTGATATTGATACTTTTTTTAGTTTTAGTATCTCCGACTATACATTTCTAGCACAATGTCTTATGTTTGATCTTTAAAACTCCCATCTGTCTACTCATTTCTCTATTAAAATACCAAATCTTTGTTATTTGAATCTTGCTGTGTTTTTCTGCAAGCCATTTATAAGTTCCTTTTTTCTTGTACTCTTCTACTTCTCTCTCTCTCTCTCTCTCTCTCTCTCTCTCTCTCTCTCTCTCTCTCTCTCTCTCTCTTCCTCTCTGACACTACATCTATATTGGTCACTAAAAATCAGATTATATCAATTTATTTGGACCTTTAGATAGGGTCATGCTTTCCAGAAGATTCTGATGTTTATAGATATGCAATATCATATTGATAAAGAATTAGGTATTCCTATCCATCTTTCTATTCTGGCAGTATTTCAATCTTTGCAGAAATTAAAAGCAGTCTGCTTGCTTCCTCTGAGCCTGTAATCATTTCCACTATTTTAGCACCAGATGGCAATTGAATTCTAGGTCTGTTACTACTTTGCTGTTGGTTTGATTGCCTCTGTTTTAGCAGTAGTAGGGCATCCAACTCAGGTAGGTTTCATATATTCTACTAAAGTGCGGTCATCATGAACTGGGGCATATCTTAAAATGTCAGTACACCAAAGAGAGGCTGCAATGTGTACTTTGAAATGCATATTTAATTAATGTATGTTATTTTTAACATAGCATTTGATTAGTTTATTAAGGGCAGGAGAAACCCATTGTTCACTCATTGACTTGGGGAATCTTGAAAGAGATCCTTCCAATAAACATAATAGAGATAAAATGTGATTTAAAATGTTATTTGTGATATTACAGGAAAATGTTATGAGTTGGGAAAATATTATAAATGGTAGAGTTACATTGGTTATAAATTTATCCCTGTAATAGTTAGGATGTCACTTGAATAACTTAAATATAATGCATGATAAACTATCTTTTTTTATTCTTTTCATACTCTTGACTTTATTCTACAAATTGTAGCAATGTGTTAGCATTAAATATTTAAGAATCACCTGAAACCATATACATCTTATATGACAAAACAGATGCTTACAGTGTAACAATAGGTGACTTGATTTAAAAGTTCTTGTCAGCCCTTAATTCAGGATATAATCTCCAGAGATCAGGAGGACAGAGAGTTTAAATGGGCTTTTAAAAAGCCAAGGATAAAAGCAGAAGCACCTTCTTTCACATAAGGGTTTCTTTTGACCTTAGGAAATCATTGGAAGCAGCATAATGAAGTGTATTATGAAATGAACAACAGCTAAAAGGGCACTTATAATCCCAGGTGACCTCTTTTGTAAAGGGAATTCTTTTGTCTGTTCTGTATTAATTAGATTTGCTTGCTACATAGATGTGGTATTTTTCCCTATTGATTTTATTTGCTTGACATTGGTATTCAAAATTTTCATATTCACATTTTATTTGAAGTAAGACTTTTAAAGATGCATTGGTAATAGAAAGACTGTAAAGGAATATACACTCTTGAAATTTTATATTTAACTAGATATTAATTCAGTATATTCAAATACGCTATGCCTAAGTCTACACCTATTGAATGTGGCTCAGATAGAATACACTATCTGTGATCATAAGATGTCTTGTATATTAAAAATATCCCTTTCTTCCTACAGTATTCTTTGTTTAGATTCCTAGAAAATACATCCTGAAGCAAAAGAAAGTTGGTCTATTATTTATTACGAGATTTAATCCCAGAAAAATGAAAGGAGTACAAGAAATTAAAACCTAAAATCAGTCCTGCCTTGGAGATGTGATGGGGCAATGGTGGTGCAGAACTTGTAGTAGTTGTCAACCAATGTCTGGTTTAACTTGAGGCCCATGACACAAGAGGGAGCCCGTGACCTACATGGCCTGGATGGCCAGGAACCAGAGACTGGATAGCCTAGAGACCTAGGGGAGAATCAAACACAAGTGGCATAAAAAAAATCAATGAAATGATTTCTAGTGATATTCTGCTATATTCGTAGATTGGTTTCTTGTCATCACAGAGGCTTTCACTGGCAGTAGACGGGAGCTGATGTAGAGACTCACCTGCCAGACATTATGCAGAGACCAATTGGAGGTCTCCATCAGGTCTCTCCCCTTAGAGATGGGGGAGCCCCATATAAGAGGTGGGGAAAGACTGTAGGAGTTAAAGAAGATGAAGGATATCAGGAGGACATGGCCCACTGAATCAAACAAGCGGGGCTCACATGGACTCACAGAGAGTGAAACAGCAAGCATCAGGCCTGCAGAGTTCTGCACCAGGTTCTCTACAGATATGTTATGGATGTGAGCTTGGTTTTCTTGTTAGACATTTAATCATGGAAGCAGGTATGTCTCTGACTCTTATGCCTGTGCTTGGGACTTTCCCTCTCCTGTTTGGTTGCCTTGTCCAGCCTTGATATGAGGGCTTTTGCCTTGTCTTATTGTATCTTGTTTTGTCCTGTTTGGCTGTCTATTGTATCTTGTTTTGTCCTGTTTGGCTGTCATCCCTTTAAGGCCTCCTCTTTTCTGAAGAGGGATTAGAGATGAGGTAGATCTGGGAGATAAGTGGGTATCTAGGAGGAGTAGAGGGAGGGGAAACTGTGATTTCATGTATTGTATGAGAAGAATCTATTTTTAAATTTAATAATATGTAAACAAACCAACAAAAGACAAAGAATATAAAACAGAAAAAGAAAATATTGAAAGGCAAATACAAAGGATTTCTTTGGCTAATTGTTAAGGCAATCAAATTCTGAGACAAGTTAATCATCTCCAACTTCTTTATTAATAAACCTAGTGAAACATTTACTTGCTGATGCATAACTGAGATCCTCAATCTTACATTGTCTTTTCTTTATTAGATGTTAGTTGCTGCAATTACCAGATGTTTATAACTAGATCATGGGCTTAAAGAAAATTGTGAAACATAAACACAGTATTTGGGCCCCATTTTATATTTATATGGATGCAAACTGATTTCTTTAATGAATGCCCCAGCCAAAGTGTATTTCTTTTTATCAAACAAAAAGAAAAACTGTATTTTTGTATCCATAAGTCATTTTAGTATGGGATCATTGCAAATCCCCCACAGTGTCCTTTCCTATCATTCTTGTCAGAAATATCTATCTCCAAAAAACATATTGCTAATCCAAAACATATTGAAAGTTTGAAAATTGGAATCATAGAGAGGGAGATCTGTGGTTGACTAATTTCTCTTATTTTGTATTCTCTCTTAGAAACTATGGGGCACATGGTATTCTATACTGGCTTTTCAGGGCATCAGTGTGACCTTTAACCTAGATATAAGGATCCAAGCCAGTATAGTCAAATCCCATAACCGAGCTTCCAGTCAGTTGTTGTGACTTCTTCAGGAAAAATGAATGAGTATTTGTTGTAATCCACCTTCCACAGCACATTGTTTATAGTGCAGTTGAAAATGTGGGTCAGATTTGCTGTTCTTACTTAGCTTAAAAAAAATAGTTAAGAAGTTACATTAGGCAAAACTGTAACCAGAATATAGCATATGAAAAAATATATTTAAAAAAAAACAACAAAAATATAGTTAGAGGTAGCAAGTTGGATAAATGGGGAAAAGATATTTACCAACAAGCCTAACAGCCTGAGTTTGACTCCCAAAAACCGGAAGGTGGAAGATGAGCTGACTCCTGCAGGTTGTCATATGATGTCCACATATATGTTCCCCCTACACACCCAAATAAATAAATAATAATGAGAGGCACTTAAAGAGAAAGAAACATAACTGAGAACCATAGCTTGTCTATATACATACATTTATTTAAGAACAGCTCCTTATAAATTATTTTAAATGAAAGCAATATTCAATATGACTATTTCCATGATTCTTTTAAACTTTCTCTTCTCTTCTTTCTAGTAAAAGGGTCATTTTTTTAGTATCCCAGACCCTCTTAGAAAGCTACAAATTTATGTATTGTCCTATGATTTCAAGGGTTTATTGTGCATCAATAATATTTGTGGTTTTATCACTGTGTATTAAAATTCAATAAATATTTATATTGTTGCTACCCAGTGTGAATAGCTGAAGAGCCGGAGATAAATTTGTTTTGATTCTGTTGTTGCTTTCACTGTTCTGCAAATGATTAATCTGATATCTAATTCTGCCTGCTGGAATCATTCCCATTCATGTGTTACATCACATCTTGGGGAGCTAGAAATGTTGCTTTAATATGCTTGTTAAAACTGCTAGATGTCCTCAGATTTTCACTTAAATCAAGATCAAAGCCTTCCATTAGAACTGATGGAATTGATGACAGGCTGTCTGGACAGACACAAAAATGAACATTTCAGTGTCTGAGCACATTTGACTAAAAGTTGGATTCTATTCATGTAAGCTACACATTACATCTTTAAGATTTAGTAGCAAGAAACTCTGAGGATTGATTTTACAATATCATGACTATAGATCATATATACTGTACAATTGAAGAGATAGAAGGTAAGACTTTGAAAGGTATTATCAGTAATAAATGATAAAGGCTTTTAAAGACAGTGATCTTTAATACAAATTAAGCATAATAGAATGTATTTGTGCATTGATGATCATATGGTAATCTCTTACCATATACAACTCTTGAGTTTTGAGCTATCAGACTAAAACATTGAAAAACATAATATTTAGGTTTAAATTTTAAAATAAATATATGGTCTATATGTCAAATTGCTCTGATTGGTCAATAAATAAATCACTAATTGGCCAGGGGCCAGGCAGGAAGTATAGGCAGGACTAACAGAAAGGAGAAAAGAAAGAACAGGAAGGCAGAAGAAGTCACTGCCAAGATAAGCAGCATGTGAAGATGCCGGTAAGCCACAAGCCACGTGGCAAGGTATAGATTTATAGAAATGGATTAATTTAAGCTATAAAAACAGTTAGCAAGAAGCCTGCCACAGCCATACAGTTTGTAAGCAATATAAGTCTCTGTGTTTACTTTGTTGGGACTGGCAGGTGACAAAGATTTGTCCTGACTGTGGGCAAGGCAGGAAAACTCTACCTACAAGTAAGTTATAATTCATTTGTTTCATTTTTTTTTTGAGATTATAATTACATACTCTCTCTAAAAACCTCCATTCCTTCCTCTCTTTCAAATTCATGGCCTCCTTTATATTAATTTTTGTTGTACAAATATATATATATATGTGTGTATTCTTAAAGCCACACATGTGCACACAGATGCACATACACATGCATGTATGTATATGCATATACATATATAGATATACGTACTTCCTGCTGTCTGTATAATATTGCACTTATGTATGTTTCCAGGGCTGACAATTTGGTACTGAATAACTAATTAGTTTGATCTCCCCTGGTCTCTTTCTCCTACGTTAAGTGTTTCTTAGTTGTCTGTAGTTCTTCATGTATGGGTGAGGCATTCTTGGAATTCACAGATCTATGTTACTGAGTCAACTGTTCTTGTCTTCATTCAGCTGATATTTTGGAGGTCATGTTGGTGAGATGTTTTGATTGTAGCTTCTGACATTATTAGAAGATACAATCTTACAGGAAACTCTGATCATATGGCTCTTATAATCATTCTCCTCCCAATGGTCATTTGGTCTGTTCTGGAGCCTGGTTGAACCAATGAATGTGTAGATCTTTTAATAAGATTATGCTTATGTACTTTAGAGATAATTATCTTTGAACCACGTATATCTTACCTACAGATATCCTGAGAATATACTTAGTAGTTCAATTGTTTTAATAAATATTAGATTGTTCAAATATCTCCATGAAATTTGGTATACTTGAGTAAATATAGGATCAAAATTTCCTGGTTATGTATAAATAGCTTTAGTTTTATTGTAATCAATAACTCTAGTTTATATTTAATATACAAATAAATATACATATCTGTTATGGAAAAGAAAATACACTAAAGATTCCAATTAAAAACTTAATAACATCATGAACATATAATCCAGATAGTTGTAAATCACAGAAAAATTAGAATAATCATTTCAAATTTAAACCACTTTATACTATTTTAAAGAATTATTATTTTTATTTTTATGTACCTATCTGTGCCTGCATGAATCAATGCACTAAAAATGTGTTCAGAGCTGTACATGCTCTTAATTGCTGAGCCACCTCTCCAGTCCCTACAGATACACTATAATAAGGAATTTTCAACTTTGAAGGTAAATGAAAGAAACTCAATGCAGCTGGGAAAGTCATGAGTTATTTCTCCTCTTTGGAGCATGGTCATAACTAGGAGAGACCTGAATGAAACTATGCTTACATAAACAGACTAACAATGTGCAATAAAGTCATGATATTGATTTTAATACATCTGATGCTTTCTTTGGGATTATCAAAATAGAAATATTACCTGAGTTGGCCATTACACATAATTCTTTTGTGACTTTCTCACCCTATTTCTTACATCTGTTACTCTGTGCAGCTATGAGTTACAATGAATCTTAGAAAATTATAATTGCCTAGTTTTTTGCTGAGGAGCATAAACCAATAGTCCAATGCCACAGTTCAATTGAAACTACATTTTAAAGTAGAGGTTCATAGGAAATCATTCTACAGATATATTATCACCTGTATATTTCTATAGCATATAATTGAAACAATTTTCATGGAGCTTTTGATAAGTCAACTTATTCTATATAATGCCAAAATCCTTCTGTTATGGACTAGATGAGATGGAGGCAGTCTGCACCACCCTTCTCATAAATAATGGGTGTAGTCCATGCTGACAGTCTCATTACTTCATAAGCCGATTTATTAGACACTTGTAACATTTTTATTTATTTTTATTTATAATAAAGTAGTATAAAAATGTTGCTCTGGATGTATGATGAAAACTTAATAAGACATATTACCCTGTCTTTACTCAAAGGAAATTATGAAATTTTGTTTTATGTCATGGCAAAAATGAACATACAATGTCTACTATAAGCACATTTTAGGGGTAGACTTTTTTGTCTGTGCCAGAGTTTGAATCAAGAATTTCCTATATGCTAACTAAATATACTACCACTGAGCCATATCCCTTGACATAGAACTAAATCTTCATTCTTTAGGAGCAATATCACATGTTAGAGTATTCAAAGACAATGGTTGGTAAAACACTGATGTAATCATCAAGGTTTGCATTTCTTCACATTTACATGCTTTACCTCTACAAAATGCTCAAAGTCTGCTTGTTTAGAAATAGGGCAGGTTCAAAATATTTTTACCACACTGCCTCCTAGTAATGTCAGCAAAGATGGCTCATTCTTTCTTTGCCAATATTTTTATTTAGCAACTATTAGTCCCAGAATTGAATAATCTAAATATGGTAGTACATCAGCCATTAATATCAATAAGATTAAATATATTTAATAATCATCATAGAGCCACGTGTGTGAAGAATGATCTTTCAATTTGGCTTGAGAGTTGACCTTCTTATTATATTAATTTATTAAATGCTCACTATAGTAAGTGATATGTTCACAAACAAGAACTACTTTTGTGGTAGTTGCATATTTGATTCCTTGCAATGGAACCCAAATTGGTGGCTTTTTTTCTTCTTTTTACTTGACCTGCATGAGGAACAACTGGCCTATGGAGTTTCCTTCAGTTTAGGAAGAGACATTTAAACAGGTTGTTGTATATAACAAAAAGCATATATTCTACATGTTTGGATTTTGAAAATAGCATCTCCCAAAACAGATTCTATCATAGAGACATTCTGTCTTTTGTCTCACCCTCAAAGGAACAACTCAAGGAAGTTTGTCAGTCACTTTCCTCTGTGCCCTACAGAATGCCTGGCAGTTTCTTCTGTGTTGCACGAAACCTGAAGGACCATCCTGCCTCGTTTTGGCAAAGATCAGTGGGTACTGTATGTCCAGTTTATACAACATACTGTCAATCAGTCCAGGAAAAAGCATGTTCTTGCCCAAATGGCTAGCCTTGCCACATTGCAAAGAAACTCCATAAGAAGTTTCTTCGACCTCCATCATCCATCTCTGAAGTAAATTTGTGCTGCTATGAGCAGATATGTCTCATTGTCATGAAAATCCCTAAGTTAATAAAACACTTCAAATGCCATATTCTGTAGGGCTTTGAAATGTTTTAAAACTGTCTATCTACCTAAAATATAGCTCTATATGATCTGGAAGGCATACCTAATGTATCCACAATTTTGATTGTCATAAATGACTAACCATTAACCTATGTTTCCTGATTACTCTATATAGTTTATAATAATATCTTTCAAAAACTAGAACTTCACCCTGTATTTCTAAATGAACTGCATAGGCACAATACCTCAAACAAAAATAGAAACATACATACAATACGTTATAGCAAAAACAATCTTAAATTTTTATCGATATACAAAATCTCCCAAACAAGAACAGAAAAATACACGCAGTATGTTGCAACAAAAATTGCCTTAAATTTGTGTCAATAAACAAAAGTTCTTACAAATACAAAATATTTTAGATCAATAGTTGTCCTTTAGTTTATACTAGATTCAATAATCTACCCTATTATTTAAAGTAAATTCAGTAATCTACTCTTCCATCTTATCATTCCTATATCCCCCCTCTTCCTTACTTTTTCAAAAAGATCCATGAATGTAATATCATTTGTATAATTTTCCCAGTAATAATTAATAAATAAATGATGATAGCCATTTATAACCCACGAAATGCCAAATGTCATTCTTCCAACCTCTTAGGAATGTGGACATTGTATTCTCAAAATTACTTCCTGTTTTCTGATACCCTAAAAAAAAACTGTTGTAATTAGGACTAGCTTCTAATACTGCTGAAAATAAATCCTTCCAGTCTTGTGGAATAATTTTATTCCTAGATACCCATGAATTTAACACATGTCTTACAAAGGGTGAATGTATTCCATATGAAACTACTGCTTCATTAAATCCCTTTAAGTCTAACATATCTGCAGGATTCCAATTAACTTGTGCATAGCCTTGAGGATACATATCATCTGGTGGTTGTTGTTGAACAGTAACTGGATATATTAAAGTTGATGTTCTAATAGCCTTAGGCCAATCATCTCCAGTTTCACAATGCAATGGTGTGGTGAATTCTGCTCCAAATTCCTCTGTCTGTGTCTGAGAATTTTTCCTTTTTTCATTAGTGTAGATGTATCCAATCGTCTTTTTAAAATAAAAAACACAGAGCCAATGTAAAAGAGAGAAAGCCTAGAGGTCAGAGCTCAGAGATAAAATCTTACCTCCTGCAGTGCTCCTAACTTCCCCGAGAGAGAGCTACCTCCTGTTTGTCTGTGTTTAAATAGTCTTTCTGTTCTGCCTTCTCATTGGTTCTAAACCCAACCACATGACTGCCTCATCACTGCCTGTAAGTACCGCCCTCCAGGTCTTAAAGGCGTATGTCTCCAATACTGGCTGTATCCCTGAACACACAGAAATCTACCTAGCTCTTCTACCCACCACGCTCTTGCTATGGCTCTAATAGCTCTGACCCCAGAGCAACTTTATTAACATAAAATTAAAATTACATTTCAGTACAAATAAAATATCACCATATTTTCCCTTTTCTATTTTAATAAAAAGAAAAAAAGGCAAAAGGTTATAACTAACAAAAGAAAAACTATATACAAAAGTACAATAACTATATACAATATATACAAGTAACAAATACCTAAACGATGTCTAGTCCATTTGCATTTGACAAATCAGAGAAAATAATTCCCTTATCTATCCTATTTTAGTAAGTCCAAAATGTATCTAATTCACTTTCTATCCTAATTAATCTTCAACTATAACTAACTAATCTTCAACTCCCTCAGAGACCCAAGAAGGAAATAATATTAGCTAACAAAAATAAAAACAGGAAGTGCACAAAAGCAACTTCCAAAAATTTTGTGAGTTGACAGAAACAGCCAGCTGTCTGGACAGTCACCTGAGGTTTCTTCACGGTGTTGGGGCATCATCTTCAGCCTATAGGCTTATCGTATCTGACAAACTCATTTGTGAAGTAGGTTGTACACAAGGTCAACAGTTCAACCTCACATTGGGTGAGAACAGTCCATGTACCAGAAACACCTGAATTCCACTAGTGTCATGTCATGATTCAGGATTTTAAATTCTGGAAATTGTTGATGGTTTTTGAATTCAGCTGTCCATTCTTCTTGGCTGTGTATATATGGCTTCATCTCAGCATCCCCTTTTTCTCCACATCCCTCTATTAAATGCCAGTCTACTTTTGAGAGGCATGAGCTTTCAGTTGTTGTTCCATTGCACACCAGAAGCCATCGGCCCACTGCCTGTTCAGCTGTCTTCGAAGAAAAGGACACTGTACCTTTTCCAGATTGTGAAGGCCACTTCAGGATGGTGCCATATTGTCCTGACCTCAGAAGATGCCTTTTGATAAAGCCATAACCACACTTGTTTTGGCAGGAATTGGTAGTCCTTTGTTTCGTGTTCTGTCTGTCCATTTTTTCCTGTTAATTCGAGGATACTTTGTTGTCCAGTGGCTAACTTTTGCCACAATGAAAATTAACTCCATATGCAGTTTCTTCAATGCCCATATTTTCTCTGAAGTAGATTGGTACTGCCAGGAGCCGACATGTCTCAAAAAAGAAAAATTTCTAAGTTATTAAAACATTTTAAATGCCATATTCGGTAGATCTCTGAAGGGTTTGAAGATGACCTGTCTAAAATATATCTGCTCAATTTTTAAAACATATCTAATATGACTGTAATTTCTATTGTAATGTCTAACTACTATCTTTCATTTCTTTATGTCCTAATAGTTGGTAATAATGTAAAGTATTTAAAACTAGTAATTGTCTTTTTCTTTTCTTTTTTTTTAAACAAGAACCTTAAATCTAATCTCCTTTGCTTAGCCTTTTTCCTAACCCTTGACAATAACGTATAACCAACCCCCCTAAATAATGAAAATTATCCCAGACCCCAAACCCATTAAAAAGACCAAAAAAAACTACCCGCCCCACACCACCTCTTTGGAATGTGGGCGTCATTCTTAAAATTGCTTCCTGCTGGGTATGGGCGAAGTTATCTTTATCCTGAAAGAAAAATTTAGGTTAATTGTCAAATTCTAGGAAAGGTAACTATATCCTTCATTATTATCCAGTCTGTGTATAATGCCAAAGTTCAGGGTTTATCTCAAGTCCTTATTCAAGTAGTCTTTGAGACTGGATCATCTCAGCTAGTCATCTCAAAATTGATCTGAGCACCTTGTAGTTCAAAGCTGATCTGTAGATGATGTTTGTCAGTTCAGTGATATTATTATTGTCCACGTGGAATTGTTGTTGTTGTGGGCCCCATCTTCTTCCTGGAGATTTCAGTTGATGTTAGGCCTGGCTGTGATTTCCTGCAGAAAACTGATAAGAGACTCGAACACAAAGACATATATATGCAGCTAATTGAAGC
The DNA here is from genome assembly GCF_004664715.2 of Peromyscus leucopus. NCBI lineage: Eukaryota > Metazoa > Chordata > Mammalia > Rodentia > Cricetidae > Peromyscus > Peromyscus leucopus. Next base: position 47,139,948 of record NC_051076.1, read on the forward strand.
CTTTTTTTCTAGAATTAGTTAGTACTCTATTGACCATTCATATCTTAACAAAGTTTAAAATGTATATGTATATATTAATCTTGTAAATTTTGATATAAAATTTATACTTTAAGAAAAGTTTAAAGAATCAGAATAGAATCAAAGAGTTGAGATTAGTAATAGAATAGTCCCTTAATTAATTTGCTTTTGTCCTGTCCATAGCAGAAAATGGCTCTTTCTGCATGATACAGGGAGTTTGCATTTTCCTTTTAACAACATGCTTGAGTTTAAAGAAGGAGAGAGCCATTCTCCAACTCCAAAGTCAGCTTTAAATTTTAATTGAACTGGGACTATTAGAAGACCAATAGTGTTAAATCTTTAGAGAAAAGCAGAAACAAACATTTAGGAAGACATAAAATTTTTTAGATTATATATACCCATACGCCATTTCACTTTGCTTCCTGGATAGATGATTGTCCCTTTCTCAGTTGTCTCATTTGTCTTGTGTTCTTCAGATTCCTTAACCATCATTCTCCTAAAAGACAAAAACAAAAACCTTTCCCAAGACTAATTTTGGGATGTTCCTTTTTGGCAAATTATTATCTGATTAAATGAAAAGACGTGTTACTGGTACAAGTTAGTTTAAAATTGGATGTTCATGCTGGTTGATGAACTATCATCTCCTCTAATTAAGAAGTTTCTCTTGTTCAAATCGAACCTTTATCAATTTGATGGTACCCACAGCTTATCTTCTCCTGTAGAAACAAAAGCAAAACCTCGTCCCCAACGTAATACATACCCTGGTTTCCATTCTGAGTCAGCACATCCTTAAAGTATATAGGCTGATTTAATTCTGTAGTTTTTTCTATTATCCAATGTCTCTCTGCAGCTGTTGTTCTTTTCTCATTGGCATTCAGAAAATTCAAAGTTAATAGAGCATTGTGCAGTCTATTTCTGGGGTTTTTGTTACTCCTTTCTGTTTATTAGCATATCCTTTAGAGTTCTGTTTGACCTTTCTATAACTGCTTGACCTGTAGGATTATGTGGTATACCTGTAATATGCTTTATTTGTAATAATCAAAAAACTGTTTCATTTTAACAGAGACATATGATGAGCATTGTCAGTTTTGATTTGTGCAGGTATACCCATGATGGCCATAACTTCTAGCAAATGAGTGATTACAGAATCAGCTTCTTCAGAACTCAGAGCAGTTGCCCATTGAAATCCTGAAAAAGTATCAAATGGTGTGGTGTACATATTTCAATTTTCCAAATTCTGCAAAGTGAAACACATCCATCTGCCAGATTTCATTCCTCTGAGTACCCTTTGGTTACATCCTGCTGGTAATGGCGTTTGATTATAGAAGGAACAAGTAGGACATTTCTTTACTATTTCTTTGGCTTGTTGCCAGGTTATGGAAAAATCCTTTTTTAAACCTTTACTATTGACATGATGTTTTTTATGAAATTCTGAGGCCTCCAGCACATTTCCTATCAATAATTTATCAATCTCATCATTGCCTTGTGCTAAAGGCCTGGCAGACCAGTATGAGATCGGATGTGAGTTTATATATAAAGGATGACTCCTTTTCCTGATTGTA